>NW_027288116.1:0-165104 GCF_047511675.1 Marmota flaviventris | reverse complement strand
CTAGGTTTTAGTTTAGGTTAGGGTTAGGGTAGAGCTATGGCTAATATAAGAACTAGGGTTACGATTAGGGCTAGTTTTAGGGTTAGAGTTAGAGCTAGGTCTAGTGTTAGGGTTAGGTTATGATTAGAGTGATGATTTGAAATAGGGTTAGTGTTAGGATCAGAGTCAAGTTCAGTTTTAGTTTTAGGTTTATTGATAACATTAGAAATAAATCTAGAGTTATGGGTAGGTGTAGTGTATGGTTTTTGTGTTAGGGTTAGGGCAAGAATTAGGGCTAGGTCTAATGTCTGGTCTGAGGTTACAGTTAGGTTAGTGTTAGGGTTAGGGCTAGGGCTCAGTTTTGTTTTAGAGCTCCAGCTAGGTTTCGAACTACTTTTAGGATTAGTGATAGTGTTAGTGCTAGTGGTAAGGTGAGGTTCAGGCTTAGGTTTAGGGTTATATTTAGAGTTATGATTAGATCTAGGGTTAGGACTTGGGCTAGGTTTAGGAGTTAGGTTAGGGCTAGTGTTAGGGTTATGGTAACAGATAGAGTTAGTACTAGAAATAGGTCTAGGGCAAGAGTTAGAGTTAGTCTTAGGGGTAGGGTTAAAGTTAGGGTTACCTTTAGCACTAAATTAGGGCTACGATTAGAACTAGGGTTAGTGTTAAGTTTAGGGTTTGGGTTAGCGTTAGTGTTAGTTTTGGATTAGGATTAGGGTTAGGGTTAGGGGAAGGGATGTGTTTATACCTAGGATCAGAACTAGGGCGAGGGTTGAAATTAGGGATTGGGCTAGGGTTAGGGTTCAGGTTAGGATGAAGGCTAGGTTTAGGGCTAGGCTGAGGACTTGGTTTTTTTTTTTTTAGGTTTAGGGCAAGAATTAGATCTATGGCTAATGTCAGTTAGGGTTACGCTTAGGGTAGTGTTAAGTTTAGGTTTATGGCTAGGTCTATTGTAAGTGTTAAGTTTCGGGAAGGGGGGGGGTTAAAGCTAGGTGTATTGTTAGGGTATGTGTCTTGTTTAGGGTTTGGTTTAGGTTATGGTTTAGGTTTAGGGCTTGATTTAGCATTAGGGTTAGGGATTGGGATAGAGTAATTAATACGGTTAGGTTTAGTGTTCAGGTTAGTTTTAGGAAATGGATAGGGTTAGTGTTAGAGATAGGTTTAGAGTTAGGCCTAGGGTTAGCATTTGGATTAGGCCTATGTTTATGGTAATGGATAGGTTTAGGGCTAGGGTTATGGTTAGGATTAGGGCTAGGGTTAGGGTTAGGGTTAAGCCTAGGGTTAGTGTTAGGGTTAGGTTTAGAGTAAGTGTTAGGGTTTGAGGTATGATTAGGGCTAGGGCAATGTTTAGGCTTAGTGTGACATCTAGGTTTAGGGTTAGGGTTAAATTTAGAGCTAGGTTTAGCATTAGGGTTAGTGTTATGTTTACGGTAATGGATAGAGTTAGAACTAGGGTTTGGCCTTGGTTATGGTTAGGATTAGGATTAGGTTTAGGGTAATGGTTAGGATTAGGTTTAGGTCTAGATTTATATTTGGGCAAGGGTTAGTGTTTTTTCTAGGATTAGGGTCAAGGCAAGGGGTAGGGTTAGTGTTAGGTCTAGGGTTATGGTTAGGGTTATGCTTAGAGCTAGGTTTTGTGTGAGGTTTGGGGCTAACATTAGGGCTATATGTAATGTAAGACTAGAATTAGGGTTATGGCTAGGTCTATTGTTAGGGTTATGGCTAGATTTTGGGTTAGCATAAAATTTAGAGCTAGGATCTCTGTTTTAGAAAGGGACAGTGTTTGGGTTAGGGTTATGACAGGCTTAGGTCTAGAAGTAGAGTAGTGTTTGGGTTAGGTTAAGGGTTATAGTGAGGGCTAATGCTAGGTGTTTCTTTAGGTCTAGAGCTAAAGTTAAGGCTAGATTTTGAATTAGGTTTAGATCTATGGATAATGGTAGGGTTAGGTTTAGTTATAAGCTTACTAGTAGGGCTAGTGTTAGGGTTTGGTTTAGCATTACAGTCAGGTTTAGACCTCTGGTTTGTGTTATGGTCAGAATAAGGGTCAGGGTTAGGTTTATGGTTTTGGATAGGGTTAGAGCTAGAATTAGATCTAGGGTTAGGACTATTAATAGGGTTAATATTTGTTTAGCCTAAGAATTAGGAATAGGTCTAGGGTTACCATTAAGGTTAGGGTTTTGCTTAGGGTAAGGGATAGATTTAGACATAGGTTTAGGGCTAGGGTTATGGTTATGGTTAGAATTAAAGCTAGGTTTAGAGCTCAGATTAGGGCTAGTTTTTGTGTGAGGTTTAAGGCTAGGGTTAGGGCAATGACAAATATAAGAACTCGGGTAACAATTAGCGTTAGTTTTAGGGTTAGGTTAGGGATAGGTAAGTGTTAGGGTTAGGTTTAAAGTTAGACTGATATTAATAGCTAGAGATAGTGTTAGGATATAAGTCAGGTCAGGGTTAGTTTTACGGTTAGAGTTAGGACTTTAATTAGGGCTAGGGTTAGGGCTAGGTGTAGCATTTGGTTTTGGTTTAGGTTAAGCTTTAAATTTAGGGCTATTTCTCAGTTTTGTTTTAGAGCTAGGGCTATGGTTTGGGCTAGTTTTAAGATTAGCATTAGGTTTAGGACTAGTGTTATGGTTAGGTTTAGTCTTAGGTTTAGATTTAGATTTAGAGTTAGGATTAGATCTAGGGTTAGGTCTAAGGCTAAGGATACGGGTAGCATTAATTCTAGGTTCATAGCTAGGATAGGGTTATGTTAAAAAATAGGATTAGAACTAGGGATAGGGCCTGGGCGAGAGTGAGAGTTCGTCTTAGGGCTAGGCTTAGGGTTTGGTTAGGTATAGGGCTTAATTAGAGCTAGGAATAGGGCTAGGTTTATGTTTAGGTTAAGGCCTAGGGTTAGTTTTCAGCTTAGGGTTAGGTTTAGTGTAAATGATGGGGTTAAAGCTAGGTTTAGGGCTAGGACGAATGTTAGAATTAGGGTTAGGGCTAGGGTTTCATTAGAGTTATGATTAAGGCTAGGTTAAGGGCTAGAATGAGGGTTAAGGTTTGTGTTTTGGTTAGGGCTAGGATTAGTGTTAGGGCAAATGTCAGTTCTTGGGTTATTGTTAGGAATAGTTTTAGGGTTAGGTTTATGGTTATGTTCAGTGTAAGGGTTAGATTTAGGGTAAGGGTCAAATTTAGAGCTAGGGGTATTATTAGGGTCAGGGTCATATTTAGATTTTGTTTAGGTTAGGTTTTAGGGTTAGGGCTCAAATTAGCATTAGGATTTGTGTTAGGGTAATGATAGGGTTAGGTTTAGGGTTCAGGATAGGTTTAGCATAATGGATAGGGTTATGGTTAGGCATAGGGTTAGATTTAGGCCTAGGTTTAGCATTAGAATTAGGGCTATGTTAAGGATAATTGATAGGGTTAGAGCTAAATTTAGGGCTATGGTTATGGATAGGATTAGGGCTAGGGTTGTGGTTATGGTTAGGGTTAGGGTTATGGTATGTGTTAAGGTTAGGGCTAGGATTACAGCTAGGGCAATTGTCAGGTCTATGGTTAAGTTAGGAATAGTTTTAGGGTTAGGTTTATGGCTAGGTCTAGTATAAGGTTTAGGTTTAGGGGTAGGATCAGGGTTAGAGCTAGGTATATTATTAGGGGAATCATCAGAGTTAGGGTTTGACTTAGGTTAAGTTTAGGATTAGGGCTCAAATTAGCATTAGCGTTAGGGTTAGGGTAATGATAGGGTTAGGTTTAGGGTTCAAGTTAGGTTTAGGTTAATGAATAAGGTTAGGGTTAGCTAAAAGGTTAGGGTTAGGCCTATTGTTAGTATTAGGGTTATGGTTAGGCTTAGGGTAATGGATAGAGTTAGAGCTAGTGATAAGGCTAGGGTTTTGTTTAGGATTCTGGCTAGGGTTACGGTAAGGTTTAGGGCTAGGTTTTGGGTTAGTTTAAATCTAGGGTTAAGTCTCAAATAAGGGCTAGGTTTTGGTTTTGGTTAGGGCTAGGGTTTGGGCTATGGCTAATGTATGAACTAGTGTTATAGTTTTTGCCAGTTTTAGGGTTAGGGTTAGGGTGATGTTTTGAGCAAGGGTTATATTTAGGGTCAGATTAAGGATCAGGGTTAGTTTTAGTGTTAGGTTTAGGACTCAAATTAGGGCTAAAGCTAGTGCTAGGTGTAGGGTTAGGTTTTGCTTTAGGTTAAGGGTTATGGTTAGGGCTATGGCTCAGTTTTGTTTTAGGGATAGGTATAAGGTTAAGGCTAGATTTTGGATTAGCATCATGGTTAGGGCTAGTTTTAGAGTGAAGTTTAGGCTTAGGGTTAGGGTTAGATTTAGAGTTAAGATTGATCCAAAGTTAGGGCTCATGCTAGGGTTAGGGCTAGGGTTAGGGTTATTGTAAGGACTATGGTTAGATCTAGGGATACGTCTAGGGTGAGAATTAGAGTTATTCTTAGAAGTAGGCTTATGGTGAGGGTTAGGGTTACTGCTAAATTAGGGCTAGGATTAGGACCTGGGTTAGTATTAGGTTTAAGCCTAGGGGTTGGGCTAGGGTTAGGGTTAGCACTGGAGTTAGGGTTAAGTTTAAGAGAATGAGTGGGGTTACAGCTAGGTTTAGGGCTAGCATGAGGGTTAGAATTAGGATTAGGCCTCGAGTTATGGTTCTGTTTAGGATGACGGCTAGGATTAGGGCTAGAATAAGGGTTAGGTATTCTGATAGTGTTAGGGCTAGGTCTCGGTCTAGGGATAATATCAGGTCTAGGGTTATGGTTAAGAATAGTTTTAGGGTTAGGTTTTGGCTAGTTCTATTGTAAGGGTTAGGTTTACATTAAAGGTCAACTTTAGAGCTATGGTTATTATTAGTGTCACGGTCAGGGTCAGGGTTAGCGTTTGGTTTACATTAAGGTTAAGGGTTAGGGCTCGGATTAGCATTAGGGTTAGGTTTAGAGTTAAGGTAATGGAAGAGTTTCCTTTAGGTTTTAGTTAAGGTTTAAGGTAACGGATGGGTTAGGTTTCAGCGATCGAGTTAGGGTTAACATTAGGGTTAGGGTTATGTTTGGTGTAATGGATAGTTTTAGAGCTAGGGTTAGGGCTAGGTTATGGTTGGGATTAAGTCTAGGATTAGGGTTAGGTTTAGAGGTAGGGCTAGGGTTTGGTTTAGGGTAAGTGTTAGGGTTAGGGTAAGTGTTAGTTTAATGTTAAGGTTATGGTTAGGTTAGTATAAGTGTTAGTGTTTGAGCTAGGGTTAGGTATAGTGTGAGTGTTAGGTTTAGGTTTAGTTCTAAGTACGAGATTATGGTTAGAGTTAGGTTTAGTGTTAAGGATTGGGTTTTTATTAGGGTTAGGATTAGGGTTAGGTTAATGGATTTGATTAGAGCTAAATTTCGGGCTAGGTTAGGTTAAGATTAGGGCTAGGGTTAGGATTAGGATTTAGGATAGGGCTAGGGTTATGTTTAGTATAAGGGTTAGGCTTTGAGCTAGGGTTAGGTCTAAAGAGTGGGTTAGGGTTAGAGTTAGTGTTGAGTTACGGCTAGGCTTAGGTTTATGCTTAGAACTAAGTTTAGGCTTAGGATTAGCTCTAGGTTTTGTGTTAGGTTTAGGTCTAGGGTTAGGACTATGGGTAATGTAAAAGATAGGGTTATATTTAGGGCTAGTTTTAGGTTTAGGGTTATAGCTAGGTCTAGTGTTAGGGCTAGGTTTTGGGTTAGTGTCAGGTTTAAAGCTAGTTTAAGTGTTAGGATCAGGGTCAGTGTTCGGATAGGGTTAGGTTTATTGTTAGAGCCAGAATTAGGACGAGGGTCAGATCTAGGGAAAGGGTAAATGTTTGGTTTAGGTTAAGGGTTATTTTTAGGGCTGGTGCTAGGATTTTGTTTAGGTCTAGTGCTAGAGTTATAGCTATATTTAGGATTAGCTTTGGGTCTAGGTATAGTGTTAGGCTTAGGCATAAGTATAGGGTTACTGGTAGGTCTAGTGATAGGTTTTGGTTTAGGTTTAGGATCAGGTTTACACCTAGGGTTACTTTTAGGGTCAGATGAGGGTCAGCGTTAGGTTTAGAGGTAGATTGAGGGCTAAGGTTAAGACTAGTATTATGGTTAGAGTTTAAATTAGTCTAAGGATTAGGATTAGGACTAGGATTAGCATTTGGGTTAGGGTTTGGCTTAGTGTAAAGAATAGAGTTAGAGTTATGGTTAGGGCTATTCTTAGGGTTAAGGTTAGGCCTAGTATTAGGGTAAAAGCTAGGGTTAGGGCTCGGATTAGGTGTAGAATTTGTGTAGGTTTAGGGCTACGGTTAGGACAATGACTAATGTATGAACTAGGGTTATGATTAAGGCTAGATTTAGGATTAGTTTAAGGCTAGATATAGTGTTAGAGTTAATTTAATGTTAGGGTGATGTTTAGAGCTAGGATTTGTGTTAGGGTCAGCGTCAGGGTCAGAGTAATTTTAGAGTTAGGGTTAGGGCAAGGTGTAAGGTTTGGGTTTGGATTAGGTTAATGGTTTGGGTTAGGGATGTGGCTTGGTTTTGTTTTATGGCTAGGGTTAGGGCTAGGGCAAGTTTTAGGGTTAGCATTATGGTTAGGGTTAGTGTTAGGGTTTGGTCTGGCTTATGATTACAGTTAAATTTAGAGTTAGGTTTAGATTTAGAGTTGGTTTAGATCTAGAGTTAGGATAGGGCTAAAGATAGAACTAGGGCTAGGGCTAGGGCAAGAGTTCTAGTTAGTCTTAGGGCTAGGGTTAGGGTTAGGATAGGATTAAATTAGAGCTAAGATTAGTGCTAGGCTTAGTGTTAGTATTAGGCCTAGGGTTAGGGTGGGGGTTAGGGTTAGGTTTAGGGTTGTGGTTAGGTTTGTGGTAAGGGATGGGGTTATAGGTAGTTTAGGGCTAGGGTGAGGGTTAGAATTAGGGTTAGGGCTCGGGTTATGGTTCGGGTTAGGATTAAGGCTAGGTTTAGGGCTAGGATTATGGTTAGGACTAATTTCAGGTCTAGGGTTATGGCTAAAGATAGTTTAAGTTTAGGTTTATGGCTATGCCTTCTGTAAGCATTAGGTTTAGGTTTAGGGTCAGGTTTAGAGATAAGGGTATTATTAGGGTCATGGTCACGACTAGTGTTTTGGATAGGTTAAGGTTTAAATTAGGACTCGAATTAGCATTAAGATTATGATCAGTAATGATAGGGTTAGGTTTAGTTTTCAGGTTAGATTTAGGGTAATGGATAGGGTGACGTTTAGGGATAGGGTTAGGTTTAGGCCTAGGGTTATGGTTATGGTTAGGGTAATGGATAGGGTTAGAGCTAGGGTTATAGCTAGGGTTATGGTTACAATTAGTGATAGGTTTAGAGTTAGGTGTAGGTTTAAAGCTAAGTTTAGGGCTCAGAATAGGGCTAGGATTTGGGTTAAGTTAGGGCTAGGGTTAGGGTTATGGCTGATGTAAGTACTAGAGTTATGATTAGGGCTAATTTTAGTGTTAGGGGTTAGAATTAGGTCTAGTGTTAGGTTTAGGTTTAGGGTTAGGATGATGTTTAAACCTAGGGTTAGTTTTAAGGTCAGAGTCAGGATGAGGATTAGTTTTAGGGTTCAACTTACGACTGGGATTATTGCCAGGGTTAGGGCTAGGTGTAGGATTAGGGCTTGGTTTATGTTAAGGGTTAGGGTTAGGTCTATGGCTCAGTTTGGTTTTAGTGCTAGGGATAGGGTTAAGACTAGTATTAGGATTAGCCTTAGGGTTAGCGCTAGGGTTAGGTGTAGGCTTAGGCTTATTGTTAGGGTTAGATTTAGAGTTAGAGTTAGATATAGGGTTATGGCCAGGGATATAAATAGGGCTAGGGTTAGACCTATGGTTCAGGCTAGGATTAGGCTTTCTGTAATATATAGGGTTAGAACTAGAGTTAGGGCTAGTGTGAGAGTTAGAGGTAGTCTTTGGGCTAGGTTAGGGTTAGGGTTAGGGATAGGGCTAAATTAGGGCTATGATTAGGGCTATGGTTAGTGTTAGGTTTAGGCCTAGGTTAGGGTTAAGGTTTTAATTAAGGCTATGTTTAGGGATAGGATAAGGACTAGGGTCTGTGTTAGGGTTAATGCTAGGATTATGGCTAGGGCTAAAGTCAGGTCTAGGGTTATGGTTAGGGATAGTTTTAGGGTTAAGTTTATGTCTAAGTCTAGTGTAAGGGTTAGGTATAGGGTAATAGGCAGGTTTAGAACTAGGGTAATTATTAATGTCAGGGTCAGTGTTGGGCTTTGTTTAGGTTTCACTTTTGAGTTAGGGCTCAAATTAGCATTAGGGTTAACATTAGGGTAATGATAAGATTAGGTTTAGGGTTCAGGTTAGGTTTAGTGTAATTCACAGTTTGGGGGATAGTGATAAAGTTAGGGTTAGGCCTAGGGTTGGCATTAGGGTAAGGATAATGTTTAGGGTAATGGATACAGTTAGAGTGAAGGTTAGAGATAGTTTATGGTTAGGAATAGGTCTTGAGTTAGGGTTACGAGGAGGGTTAGAACTATGGTTAGGTTTAGGGTAATGTTTAGCATAACGGTTAGGTTTTGAGCTATGGTTAGTGCTAGGCTGGGAGTTAGCTACAGGGTTAGATCTAGGAATAGGATTACCATAGGTTTTGGGTTAGAGTTAGGGTAAGAGTTAGACCTAGGACTAGTGGTAGGGTCAGTATAAGGATATGTCTAGATTTAGTGTTAGGGTTTGGTTTAAGTTAGGGTTAGGGCTATTTCTTGGTTTTAGTTTAGTCCTAGGGTTAGGTTTAGGGATAGTGTAAGTGTTATGCTTAGGCTTAGGGTTAGGGCTACATTTGGAGTTAGGGTTAGATCTAGGGTTAGAGCTGGGACTACGGATATGGCAAGGGTTAGGGATAGGGATAGGGTTATGGTAGGGAATAGGGTTATGGTAAGGGATAGAGTTAGAACTAGGGATAGGTATAGGGCGATAGTTAGAGTGAGCCTCAGTTCTAGGCTTAGTGTTAGGGTTAGAGATAGGGCTAAATTAGTGCTAGGATTAGGGCTAGGTTTATTGTTTGACTTAAGACTAGAGTTAGGTTTAGGTTTAGGTTTGAGATTAGGGTAAGATATGGCATTATAGCTAGGTATAGAGGTAGGGTGAGGGTTAGAATTAGGGTTAGGAGTAGGGTTAGGGTTAGGGTCATGATTAAAGCTAGGCTTAGGGCTAGTATGAGGGCTAGGGTTTGTTTTAGGTTTAGGACTAGGATTAGGGCTAAGGCTAATTTCAGGTCCAGAATTATGGTTAAAGATAGTTTTAGGGTTAGGATTATGGCTACGTCTAAAGTAAGGGTTAGGTGTAGGGTTATGTTCAAGTTTAGAGATAGGGGTTTTATTAGGGTCAAGGTCAGTGTTAGGGTTTGGGATAGGTTAAGGTTTAAAGTTAGGGCTTGAATTAGTGTTAGTGTTAGGTTTAGTGTAATGATAGGTTAAGTTTAGGTTCAGGTTAGGTTCAGGGTAATAGATTGCATTAAGATTAGGGATGGGTTTAGGTTCATGCCTAGGGTTAGCATTAGGTAATGGTTTTGGTTATGGTAATGGATAGAGTTAGATATCGGTTTAGGGCTAGGTTTATGGTTATGAATAGGGCTAGGGTTAAAGCTAGGATTAGGGTAGGTTTTGGGTTAAGTTAGGGATAGGGCTACGGATAGGGCTAATGTAAGTTCTATGATGAAGTTTAGGGCTAGTTTTAGGGTTTTAGGGCTAGAGTTATTGTTAGGGTTAGGTTTAGGGTTAGGGTGATGTTTATATCTAGTAGTGTTAGGGTCAATGTCAGGTTCAGGGTTAGTTTAAGGGTTCAGCTTACAACTCATATTAGGGTTAGTGTTAGGGCTAGGTTTAAGGTTAGGGTTTGGTTTAGGTTAAGGGTTAGTGGTATAGCTATAGCTCAGTTTTGTTTGTTAGGGCTAGGGCTAGGGTTAGTGCTAGTTTCAGGATTAGTGTTATGGTTTGGGCTGGTGTTAGGATTTGGCTTAGTCTTCGGGTTAGGGCTCAATTTAGAGTTAGGTTTTGTCTAAAGTTAGTGCCAGGGCCAAGGATAGGGCAAGGGTTAGGGCTAGGGTTAGGGTTACAGTAAAGCTTAGAACAAGTGAAAGGTCTAATGTGAGAGTTAGAGTTAGTCTTAGGACTAGGGTTAGGGATAGGGCTAAATTATGGCTAATATTAGGGCTAGGGTTAGTGTCAGGGTTAGGCCTAGAGTTTGGGTTAGGGTTGTAATTAAGGCTATGTTTAGGGCTAGGATAAGGGCTAGGGTTTGTGTCATGGTTAGGGCTAGAATTATGGCTAGGGCTAATGTCAGGTCTAGGGTTACAGTTAGTGATAGTTTTAGGGAAATGTTTACAGCTAGGTCTATTGTACTGTTTAGGTATAGGGCAAGAGTCAGGTTTTGAGCTAGGGGAATTATTAGGGCCAGGGTCAGTGTTATGGCTTGGTTTAGGTTTGAGTTTAGGGTTACAGCTCGAATTAGAGTTAGGTTTAGGGTTAGGGTAAAAATAGGGTTAGATTCAGGGTTCAGGTTAGGTTTAGGGAAATTGATAGTTTTGGGGATAGTGATAGTTAGGTTTAGTCCTAGGGTTATCATTAGGGTAAGGGTTATGTTTAGGGTAATGGATACAGTTAAGGTTAGGGCTAGGATTATGGTTAGGATTAAGTCTTGGTTTAGGGTTAGGGTGAGGGTTAGGATTAAGGCCAGATTTACAGCTCGGATAAGGGTTTGTGTTAGGGTTAGGGCTAGAATTATGGCTAGGGCTAAGGTCAGGTCTAGGGTTACTGTTAGGAACAGTTTTACAGAAAGGTTTATGGCTAGGTCTATTGTAAGTTTTAGGTAGAGGGTAAGAGTCAGGTTTAGGGCTAGGGGAATTATTAGGACCAGGGTCAGTGTTAGGGCTTAGTTTAGGTTTGAGTTTAGGGTTCCAGCTCGAATTAGGGTTAGGTTAGATAGTGTTAGGTTTAGGGTTCAGGTTAGGTTTATAATAATTGATATTTTTCTGGATAGTGATAGGGTTAGGGTTAGTCTTAGGGTTAGCATTAGGATAAGGGTTATGTTTAGGGTAATGGATACAGTTATATTAAGGTTAGGGCTAGGGTTATGGTTAGGATTAGGTCTTGGGTTAGGGTTAGGGTGAGGGTTAGGATTAAGATGAGGTTTTTGGCTCAGATGAGTATTTGTGTTAGGGCTAGGGCTGGGATTAAGGCTAGGTCTAATATCAGGTCTAGCATTACAGTTAAGGGTAGTTGAAGGGTTTGGTTACGAACAGGTCTACTGTGAGGGTTAGGTTTAGGGTAAACGTCAGGTTTAGAGCTAGATGTGTTATTACGTTCAGGGTCAGGATTAGGGATTGGTTTTGGTTAGGGTTTAGAGTTAAGGCTTTAATTAGCATTAGGTTCATAGTAATGGATATGGTTAGGTTTAGGGTTCAGGATAGGTTTAAGGTTTTAAATAGCCTTAGGGATTGCTATACTGTTAGGTTTATTCCTATTTTTAGCATTTGGTTAGGCTTAAGTTAGGGTAAAATATAGGATTACAGCTAGCTTTAGGGCTATGTTTATGGTTAGGATTAGGGCTAGTGTTAGGGTTAGGGTTAGGGTTATGTTTAGGCCTAGGGTTAGGGTTAGGTTTAGGGTAAATGTTAAGGTTGGAGCTAGAATTAGGGGTTGGAAGAGGTTTAGGATTAGAGCACTCTACGGTAAATGATAGGGTTAGGACTATGTTTATCATTAGGGTTAGGGTTAGAGTTATGGTAATGGATACAGTTAGATCAAGGCTTTGACCAATGGTTACAGTTAAAATTATGGTTATAGTTAGGGTTAGGGATAGGGCTATGTTAAGGTTTAGGGTTAGGATTAGGGCTCAGTTTTGAGGTAGAATTAGGGTTAGAGTTACTTTATTCAAATTTCTTTGATACAATCCAGGATTCATCTTTAAATAATCTTACTCTATTTCCCAGATTTAGGCCTTTTGGTTCAACTGTTTTGTGTCTGAAACAGTTAATGTTTTCATTTTACTTCATTTTGACCTATATGAGTACATGTAAATGGACCTGGAAATCAAAAAGAGCTTATGCTAGCTGCTTGAAACTGCATGCACACCCTCAATTCTTTGTGGGGGACACTCTGGTATGTTCCTTATGAGTGTAGGCCTAAGCTGAAACATGCAAAGACAACTTTATCCAAGAGCCCTTTAGGAGAAAGCAGGAAATATGCATGCACTGAAATTCCTCCCATAATTATTTTGTCAGATTTGTTTGATACTGAGTAGGATTCATTATTTAGCTTGCCCCACAAAGCTCTCCAAGTGTGCGACTTCTAGGATCAACGGTTCTCTAATCAGGTTGGGGTTAGTGTTAGGTTTATGGTTAGGGCTAGTTTTAGATGTAGTGTTAGGGTGAGAGTAAGTTTTGTACAAATTAGTTTGATACTTGGAAGGAGTCATCATTTACCTAGCCTTAATATGTTCCTCATGTTTGGGCCTTCTCATTTCAATGGTTTGCTAACAGGGACACTCTGTATTTTAAGGTTTCACTGCATATTGACCTATATAGGTAAATGAAAATGGAGGTTGAAATCAAACCATGTTGGTGCTAGCTGCTTGAAACTTCAAACACTGAATCAGTTCTCTGTGGGAACTCTCTGGTTCTTTGTGAAATTAGCCCTATGATGAAGATGGCAAAAACAACTTTATCTGAGAGCCATTTAGCAGAAAACAGAGAAATATGCATGAACTGAAATACCACCTCAATTATTTGGTCATATTTCTTTGATACTGCATAGGATTCATTTGATAGCTTAGCCTACTAGGCTTCCCAAATTTGGGAATTCTAGGATCATCAGTTTTTCAATCAGGTTAGGGTTTGTGTTAAGGATAGTGTTAGGGCTAGTGTTAAAGCTAGTATTAGGATTAGAGGTACTTTTTAATAATTTCTTTGATACTGGACAGGATTCATTATTTTCTTACTATACTTCACCTGTTTGGGCCTCCTAGGATCAATGGTTCACTGTAAGGAAGAGTTTGTATTTTTAAGTTTTAGTTCATTTTGTCCTATACAGGTAAATGGAAATGGAATTTAAAATTAAACAGCATTGGTGCTAGCTGCTTGAAACTTCACACTCCATCAATTCTCTGTGAGCAATCTCTGGTTTGTTCTTGTGATAGTAGGCCTAAGCTGAAGCATGTAAAAACAACTTTATCCAAGAGTCCTTTAGGAAACTGGGAAATATGCATGCACTGATATACTCCATCAACTTTTTGGACATATTTCTTTGATACTGCACAGCATTCATCCCTTGGCTTTCCCCACTAGGATGCCCAAGTTTGGAAATTCTATGGTCAAAGGTTTCATAAAAATGTTAGGGTTAGGGTAAGAGCTAGGGTTAGAGCTAGTGTTAGGGTAAGAGTTAGTTTTATTCAAAATTCTTTGGTACTTGGCAGGATTTATATTTTAGCTAGATTTACTCTGTTCCCCATGTTTAGGCCTTCTCCATTCACATGTTCGCTGTCAGGAACATTTTGTATTTTAAGATTTCACATAATTTTGACCTATACGGGAAAGTTAATGGACTTGAAAATCAAACAGGGTTTGTGCTAGCTTATTGAAACTTCACACACTCCATCAGTTCTCTCTAGGGACTCTGGTATGCTCCTTATAAAAGTAGGCCTATGCCTAAGCATGCAAAAACAACTTAATCTGAGAGCCCTTTAAAAGAGAACAGGAAAATATGCATGTATTGAAATACCTCCCATAATTATTTGGTCAGATTTGTTTGATGTTGGATAGAATTCATCACTTAGCTTGCCCCACAAGGCTCTCCAATTGCCGGAAGTCTAGGATCAATGGTTCTCTAGTCAAGTTAGTGTTAATGTTAGTTGTAGGGTTATGGCTAGGGCTAGGGTTAGAGGTAATGTTAGGGTGAGAGTTAGTTTTGTTCAAATTTCTTTGATACTGGGCAGTAGTCATCTTTTATCTAGCCTTAGTATGCTCCCAAGGTATGTTCTTCTCAAGTCAATGGTTCACTATCATGAACACTTTGTATTTTAAGGTTTCACATCATTTTGTCACCTATGGGTAAATAAAAATGGAGGTGGAAATCAAATAGGCATCCCTTCCCCTAAACCTAACCATAAACATAGCCCTAATCCTAGGCCTAAGGCTAACACTAACCCTATACCTATTCCTAGAACTAATTTATCCCTAAACCTAACACAAACTCTAGTCCTAAGACTAAGTCTAACTCTTGCAATAGCCCTAGAACTAATTTATCCCTAAACCTAACACAAACTCTAGCCCTAAGACTAAGTCTAACTCTTGCAATAACCCTATCCTTTACCATAGCCCAAACACTAGCCCTAATCTTAGCTCTAACACTAGCCATAGCCCTAACCCTAGAATTAGCCATAACTCTAAATCTACTCCTAAGCCTAAACTCATCCTATTAGTAGCAATAACACTAATGCTAATCATAAAACTACACTTAACTTCAGCTTTAGTCCTAAAACAAAACCAAGCCTTAGGACTAACCCTAAAACTTAATGTAAACCAAATCCTAACCCTACATCTAGCCCTATGCCTACCCCTAATTTGAGTCCTATCCCTAACCATAAAATGAACCATTACCCTGTCTCTGAACCCAACACTAACCCTAGTTCAAAACATCACCCTAAACCTAAACCTAATCCTAAAACTAGACTTAGTCCTAAATGTAACCGTAAAACTAGCCCTAATCATAACCTTAGTTCTTACAGTACCTGTATCCCTCTAGGAGAGCCCTAACGTAACCCTAAACATAGCCCTAATCCAAGACCCAACCCTAGCTTTAAACCTAACTTCAGTCCTAAACCTAGTCCTAACCCTTACCCTAAACCTAACCCTAAATTAATCCTTGCACTAAACCTAAACCTAACCCTACCCCTAGCCCTGACTCTAACCATAAACCTAGCCCTAACCCTAGATCTACCATATCCATTACTCAAACCCTAACACTAACCCTAATGCTAATCCTCAGGCTGACCCTAGACATATCCCTAAATCTAACCTGTCAATTACACTAAAACTAACCTTAACCCTACCATGAAATATCATTATCCTATATGGAACCTTAACCCTAATGCTAACTTGAGCCCTAATCCTAACACTAAACCTAACCCTAAACCTAATCCTAACCCTAACACAAACCCTAACCCTAACCATAACACTAATCATAGCATAAACCCTAACCCTAACCCTACCACTAACCCTAACCCTCACCCTAACACAAATTCTAACACTAACCCTAACACTAACCCTAACCCTAAAACTAACCCTAACCATAACCCTAAAACTAACTCTATATGTAATCATAACCCTAACCCTAACACTTAACCTAATTCTAACCCTAACCTTAACTCTAACCCTAACACAAAACCTACCCCTAACCCTAATCCTAAAACCAACCCTAACACTAAACTTAACCCTAACCCTGAGACTAAACCTAACACAAATCTTAACCCTATCACTAACACTAACCCTAATCATAACCCTAAATGTATCACTAACCCTAACCCTATACCTAACCCGAACACTAACCCTAACCCTAACACTAACCAAACAGTAATATTAACCCTAATCTTAAAAATAAACTCAAACTTAAAACTAACACTAACCCTAACCCTTAAACCTAACACTAACTTTATCCTTAACCCTAACCCTATCATTAACCTTAAACCTAACCCTAACCATAACATTAACCCTAACCCAAATCCTAACACTAACCCTAAACCTATCCCTAACCTTAACAATATCCTTAACCGTAACCCTGACACTAACCCAAACACTAAAACCAACCCTAACACTAAACCTAATACTAACCCTAACCCTTACACTCACCCTAACCCTAAACCTAACACGAACCCTAACCCTAACCCTAACCCTATCCCTAACACTAACACTAACCCTAAACCTAATCCTTAACATAACTCTAACCCTAATCCCAACCCTAACCCTAACACTAACCCTAACCCTAAACCTAACCCTAACCCTAACACTAACCCTAACCCTAACCCAAAACCTAACCCTAATCCGAACTGTAACCCTAACCCTAATACTACACCAAACCGTAATACAAACCCTAACAGTAAGCCTAAAAGACACCCTAATCTAAACCTAACACTCACACTAACCCTAACCCTAACCGTAATCCAAACTTTAAACATAAACCTAAACCTAACCCAATCCCTAACCCTAAAGCTAACACTAACCCTAACCCTAACTCTAACCCTTAAACTTACCCTACCCTACCTCTAACCCTAACCTTAACCCTAACCCTAACACTAATTCTAAACCTAACACTAACACTAATCCTAACGCTAACCCTAACCCTAACCCTACACCTAACCATAACCCTAACCCTAACCCGAAAACAAACCCTAACACAAACCATAACCGTAAACCTAACCCAAAACTAAACCTAACCCTTACCAAACCCTAACACTGACCCTAACAATAAACATAAATCTAAACCTAAAACTAACCCTAACCATAACACTAAGCCTAACACTAACCCTAACCGTAACACTAACCCTACCCTACCCATAACCGCAACCCTAACCCTAACCCTAAACCTGTCCCTAAACCTAACACTATACCTAACTCTAACCATAACACTAACATTAACACTAGCAGGAACCCTAACCCTAATTCTAACACTAACCCTAACCATAACCATATTACTAACACAAATCCTAACCCTGACACTAACTCTAACACTAACCCTAAACCTAATCTTAACCTTAACCCTAACACTAACTCTAACCGTAACCCTAAAACGAAACCTAATCCGAACCATAGCCGTAACCCTATCACTAACCTAACCTTAACATTAAAGCTACACTAACCATAACCCTAAGACTAACCCTAACCCTAAACCTAACCATAACTGTAACACTAACACTAATCCTAACCCTAAAACTAACCCTTTCACTAATCCTAACCCTAACCCTAAACCTAACACTAACCCTAATCCTAACCCTAACACTAACCCTAACATGAATATGAACCCTAACCCTAACCCTAACCCTAATTATAACTCTAACCCTAACCCTAACCCTAACACAAACCCTAACCAGAACCAGAACACTAACATTATAATAACCCTAAACATAACCTAACCTTAACACTAACACTAACCATAATCTGAACCCTAACTCTATCACTAACCTTATCCATAAGCCTAACCCTAACCCTAACATTATCATTAACCATATCCCTAACCCTAATGAAACACTAACCCAAACCCTAATCCTAACACTAAACTAACCCTAATCTTAACTGAAACGCTAACACTAACCCTGACCCTAACACAAACCTTAACCCTAACACTAACACTAACCCTAAGCCTAACCTTAATTCTTAAAGTAAGCATAAGTTTAACAAACTAAACGTAAGTTTAACCAGAACCCTAACTCTAATCCTTACACTAACACTAACAATAACCCTAACACTAAACCTATCACTAACACTAAACATAACCCTAACCCAAACCATAAAACTAAACATAACCCTAATCCTAACACTAACCCTAACCCTAACCCTAAACCTATCCCTAACCTTAACACTATCCCTAACCCTAACCCTAACACTAACCCTATCCCTAATCCTAACCTTAAAACTAAAACTAATTTTAACACTAAGCCTAAACATAACCCTACCACTAACCCTAAACCTAACCCAAATTCTAACCCTAACCCAAACTGTAACCCTAACCCTAAACCTAAACCTTACACAAAACCTAACCCTGAGCTTAACCCTAACAATAACCCTAACACCCTAACCCTAACTTTAACCCTAACATTAACCTTTTTTTAATTGTTTATTTTTAATATATATATTTTTTTTAGTTTTAGATAGACACAATATCTTTTTTCACATTTATGTGGTCCTGAGGATTGAACCCAGTGCCTCATGCATGAGGGGTGAGCACTCTACCACTGAGCTGCAATCCTAGCACAGGAAACTGTCTATAAACCTAAACCTTTCTCTCTCTCTCTCTCTCTCTCTCTCTCTCTCTCTCTCTCTCTCTTTCTCTCTGTGTGTATGTGTGTGTTGTGTGTCTTTTTCACTCTGAGAGACTTTGAGTCATTTAACTTTTGGATTTCTTTTTCTGAGGAGAAAATTATCGTAATCAAAGAGCTAATTTTCTTTTTACTCTTAAAATATTAATTACACATAATCATCAAAAATATATTTTATCTATTAACTAATGAAATTGGTCATAGTCCCTAAATTTTGGAACTTTCCATAGCACTTCCCATTCTCAAGTCATTCTACATGCTAACCTGTTTACAGTTTAAGTTTTCCTATTTCATTAGGTGAATTGTAATTTAAATTTGGTTGCTCAAAAGGAATTTCATTTAAATCCAATTAGACATTTTATTATATAATGTGCTAGCCAAATGTTATTTAAAACATATTTAATAAAGTTTGTCATCCAACTAATTATATATATATATATATATATATATATATATATATATATATATATATATATATCTTAAATTTGAAAACATGTATATGGAAATCATCATCAATAAGCACTCACTGCTGAGCTACAACTCCAGCCCCTCGCTTTGTTTTTTGAGATGAGGTTTTGAGGTTTCACTATGCTGCTCAGGCTGGCCTTGAACTTCTTCTTTTTTTTAATTGGTTGTTCAAAACATTACAGAGCTCTTGACATATCATATTTCATACATTAGATTCAAGTTTTTACCCCAAATACAGATTGCAGAATCACATCGGTTACACATCCACATTTTTACATAATGCCATACTAGTGACTGTTGTATTCTGCTACCTTTCCTATCCTCTACTATCCCCCCTCCCCTCCCCTCCCATCTTCTCTCTCTACCCCATCTACTGTAATTCATTTCTCTCCTTGTTTATTTTCCCATTCCCCTCACAACCTCTTATATGTAATTTTGTATAACAATGAGGGTCTCCTTCCATTTCCATGCAATTTCCCTTTTCTCTCCCTTTCCCTCCCACCTCATGTCTCTGTTTAATGTTAATCTTATCCTCCTGCTCTTCCTCCCTGCTCTGTTCTTAGTTGCTCTCATTATATCAAAGAAGACATTTGGCATTTGTTTTTTAGGGATTGGCTAGCTTCACTTAGCATAATCTGCTCTAGTGCCATCCATTTCCCTGAAAATTCCATGATTTTGTCATTTTTTAGTGCTGCGTAATACTCCATGGTGTATAAATGCCACATTTTTTTTTTATCCATTCATCTATTGAAAGGCATCTGGGTTGGTCCCACAGTCTAGCAATTGTGAAATTTGCTGCTATGAACACCGATGTGGCAGTATCTCTGTAGTATGCTCTTTTAAGGTCTTCAGGGAATAGTCCGAAAAGGGCAATAGCTGGGTCAAATGGTGGTTCCATTCCCAGCTTTCCCAGGAATCTCCATACTGCTTTCCAAATTGGCCACACCAATTCGCAGTCCCACCAGCAATGTACAAGAGTACACTTTTCCCCACATCCTCGCCAGCACCTGTTGTTGTTTGACTTCAGAATGGCTGCCAATCTTACTGGAGTGAGATGGTATCTTAGGGTGGTTTTGATTTGCATTTCTCTGACTGCTAGAGATGGTGAACATTTTTTCATGTACTTGTTGATTTATTGTATGTCCTCCTCTGAGAAGTGTCTGTTCAGGTCCTTGGCCCATTTGTTGATTGGGTTATTTGTTAACTTATTGTCTAATTTTTTGAGTTCTTTGTATACTCTGGATATTAGGGCTCTATCTGAAGTGTGAGGATAAAAAATTTGTTCCCATGATGTAGGCTCCCTATTTACCTCTCTTATTGTTTCTCTTACTGAGAAAAAACTTTTTAATTTAAGTAAGTCATTAACTCTTGTGCTATGGGTGTCCTATTAAGGAATTTGGAGCCCGACCCCACAATATGTAGATCAGAGCCAACTTTTTCTTCTATCAGACGCAGAGTCTCTGATTTGATATCAAGCTCGTTGATCCATTTTGAGCTAACTTTTGTGCATGGTGAGAGGAGGGGATTCAGTTTCATTTTGTTGCATATGGATTTCCAGTTTTCCCAACACAATTTGTTGAAGATGCTATACTTCCTCCATTGCATGCTTTTAGCCCCTTTATCAAATATAAGATAGTTTTAACTTTGTGGATTAGTCTCTGTGTCCTCTATTCTGTACCATTGATCCACCCGCCTGTTTTGGTACCAGTACCATGCTGTTTTTGTTACTATTGCTTTGTAATATAGTTTGAAATCTGGTATCGCTATACCGCCTGATTCACACTTCCTGCTTAGAATTGCTTTTGCTATTCTGGATCTTGTATTTTTCCATATGAATTTCATGATTGCTTTCTCTATTTCTACAAGAAATGCCGTTGGGATTTTGATTGGCATTGCATTAAACCTATAGAGAACTTTTGGTAATATCGCCATTTTGATGATGTTAGTTCTGCCTATCCATGAACAGGATATATTTTTCCATTTTCTAAGATCTTCTTCTACTTCTCTCTTTAGGGTTTTGTAGTTTTCATTGTATAAATCTTTCACCTCTTTTGTTAGGTTGATTCCCAAGTATTTTTTTTTTTTGAGGATATTGTGAATGGAGTGTTTTTCCTCATTTCCGTTTCAGAAGTTTTGCTGATATACAGAAATGCCTTTGATTTAGGCGTGTTGATTTTATGTCCTGCCACTTTGCTGAATTCATTTATTAGTTATAGTAGTTTTTTTGTAGACCCTTTTGGGTCTTCTAGGTATAGAATCAAGTCTTCTGCAAATAGTGATAATTTAAGTTCTTCTTTTCCTATTTTTATGCCTTTAATTTCTTTCATCTGTCTAATTTCTGTGGCCAGTGTTTCAAGAACTATATTGAATAGAAGTGGTGATAGAGGGCATCCCTGTCTTGTTCCAGATTTTAGAGGGAATGCCTTCAATTTTTCTCCATTCAGAATGATGCTAGCCTGAGGCTTAGCATAGATAGCTTTTACAATATTGAGGTAAGTTCCTGTTATCCCTAGTTTTTCTAATGTTTTGAACATAAAGGGATGCTGTACTTTATCAAATGCTTTTTCTGCGTCTATTGAGATGATCATATGGTTCTTATCTTTAAGTCTATTGATGTGGTGAATAACATTTATTGATTTCCGTATATTGAACCAGCCTTGCATCCCAGGGATGAATCCTACTTGATCATGGTGCACAATTTTTTTGATGTGTTTTTGTATCCGACTTGCCAGAATTTTATTGAGGATTTTTGCATCTAGGTTTATTAGAGATATTGGTGTATAGTTTTCTTTCTTTGAGGTGTCTTTGTCTGGTTTAGGAATCAGGGTGATGTTGGCCTCATAGAATGAATTTGGAAGAGCTCCCTCTTTTTCTATTTCCTGAAATAACTTGAAAATTATTGGTATTAATTCTTCTTTAAAGGTTTTGTAAAACTCCACTGTATACCCATCCAGTCCTGCGCTTTTCTTGGTTGGTAGTCTTTTGATTGCTTCTTCTATTTCATCCATTGATATTGGTCTGTTCAAATTGTGTGTATCCTCCTGACTCAGTCTGGGCAAATCATATGACTTAAGAAATTTATCAATGTCTTCACTATCTTCTATCTTATCGGAATATAGGTTTTCAAAATAATTTCTAATTGTCTTCTGTATTTCTGTAGCATCTGTTGTGATATTGCCTTTTTCATCCCATATGTTAAGAATTTGAGTTCTCTCTCTTCTTCTCTTCATTAGCATGGCTAAGGATCTGTCGATCTTATTTATTTTTTCGAAGAACCAACTTTTAGTTTTGTTAATTTTTTCAATAGTTTCTTTTGTTTCAATTTCGTTGATTTCCACTCTGATTTTAATTATTTCTTGCCTTCTGCTACATTTGCTGTTGTTTTGCTCTTCCTTTTCTAGGTCTTTGAGATGAAGTGTGAGCTCATTTATTTGTTGGTTTTTTTCTTTTTTTTTTGAGGAATGACCTCCAAGCGATGAATTTCCCTCTTAAAACTGCTTTCATTGTGTCCCATAGATTCTGATATGTTGTGTCTGTATTTTCATTTATCTCTAAGAATTTTTTGATTTCCTCCTTTATGTCTTATGTAACCCATTGATCATTCAGTAACATATTGTTCATTTTCCATGTGATGTAGGATTTTTCCTTCCTTCTTTTATCATTGATTTCCAGTTTCATTCCATTATGATCAGATAAAATGCATGGTATTATCTCCACCCCTTTATATTTACTGAGGGTGCCCTATGGCATAATATATGGTCTATTTTTGAGAAGGATCCATGTGCTGCTGAGAAAAAAGTATATCCACTTGATGATGGTTGATATATTCTATATATGTCGGCTAAGTCTAGGTTATTGATTGTGATATTGAGTTCTATAGTTTCTTTATTCAACTTTTGTTTGGAGGATCTGTCCAATGGTGAGAGAGGTGTGTTGAAGTCACCCATAATTATTGTGTTGTGGTCTATTTGATTCTTGAAATTGAGGAGAAATTGTTTTATGAATGTCACAGCACCATTATTTGGTGCATAAATATTGATAATTGTTATGTCTTGTTGGTGAATGGTTCCTTTTAACAGTATATAATCTCCTTCCTTATCCCTTTTGATTAACTTAGTCTTGAAGTTGATTTTATTCGATATGAGGATGGTCACCCCTGCTTGCTTACAAGGATCGTGTGCGTGGTATATTTTTTCCCAACCTTTCACCTTCAGCCAGTGTATGTCTTTTCCAATCAGATGTGTCTCCTGGAGGCAGCATATTGTTGGATTTGTTTTCTTAATCCATGTTACCAGCCTATGTCACTTTATTGGAGAGTTTAAGCCATTAACGTTTAGAGTTACTATTGATATATGGTTTGTACTTCCAGCCATGTTTTATTATTTATCTTTTTTTAATTTAGTTTGTTTCTCCATGATTAGCTTTCCCCCCACCCTCTGTCTTTACTGAGGCACTTCCCACTGATGGTTTTGGTTATTGTTTTTCATTTCTTCCTCATGTAGTGTTTTGCTCAAGATGCTTTGCAATGCTGGTTTTCTGGATGCATGAAAGATTTTTATTTCATTGTCGTACCCAAAGCTTAATTTTGCTGGATACAGAATTCTTGGTTGGCATCCATTGTCTTTCAGTGTTTGAAGTACGTTGTTCCAGGATCTTCTCGCTTTCAGCATCTGTGATGAAAAATCCATTGTTAACCTTATTGGTTTACCACTGAATGTAATCTGCCTCCTTTCTCTTGTAGGTTTTAATATTTTCTCTTTGTTCTGTATATTGGATATCTTCATAACAATGTGTCTTGGTGTTGGTCTACTGTGATTTTTTATGCTCGGTGTCCTGTATGCATCTAGAATTTGTATATCCGTTTCCTTTTTTATTTCTGGAAAGTTTTCTGTAATTATTTCATTCAGCAGGTTACTCATTCCCTTGGTTTGAATCTCTATACCTTCCTCTATCGCGATGACTATTAAGTTTGTTATTTTTTGTGTTATCCCATATCTCTTGGATGTTTTTCTCATGATTTTTTACCAGCCTTTCTGAGTTGGCTAGACTCTTTTCAAGATGATATATTTTGTCTTCATTATCTGACGTTCTGGCTTCTACTTGCTCCACTCTGTTAGTGATACTCTCAATTGAGTTTTTAATTTAGTTTATAGTTTCCTTCATTTCTAGAATTATTGTTTGATATTTTTTTATAATCTCTATTTCCTGGTAAAGAAGCTTAACTTCTTCTTTTATCTGTTTATGTAATTCAATTTCAAAGTGTTCTTTCACTGTTTGAATTTGCTGTCTCATATCCTCTTTAAGGTTCCATTCCATCTGTCTAAGGTATCCCTTGAGTTCTTTATATGACCATTTTTCTGATGACTCTAGGTCCTCCTGAATATTTAGGTTGTCCTGCATTGTTTGTACTCCTTTTCTTCCTTGCTTTTTCATGCTGCTCATGTTACTTCTTGTTCTGTTTGACTGCTGAGTTACTGTTTACTCCTATAAATTTATTTGATGCTTGGGAGGAAAGGTATTAGAAGGGAAGGGAAGAAGTCACTGTTGCCACTGGTTTCAATGAAGTTATTTCCTCTGCCACATTCTGGTGACGTCAGTTCTCTGCCATGGTGGTATGCCATGCAAATGGCGACAGTTCGTTTCCCTTTGCTGGGTGACCAATGCAACGGGTGGGTCCTGACTGGCTCTCCCAAGCCCCGTTTCAATCCTGTGGCCACTGCCTATGAAGGCTCGGTTGGCATTTACCTCCGTAGGGGCAGAAGGGCTGGCCAGTTGTTTCAGCGGGATTGTTAAGTGCTGAGTCACAGCATTTTGTCTGCCAGAAGCAGGCGAATGGGAGTGTGAATTCAGCTGATTGGGGCTCGGTGTGTTCTGAGAGGCCCAGACTGTTCACCCCAGATCCAAATCAGCTCAGCATTGCCTAGTGATCCTGAACAAACAGCATTTAGATGGTTTACGACTCCCTATGGCCATGCAGATGAAGAGGTCAGAGACTTGATCTCTCCACGCCCGCCGCCATGTTGGATCTCCCCCTAACACTAACCTTAAACCTAACACTAACCCTAACCCTAACTCTAACCCAAAACCTAACCCTAACCCAAATGCTAATACTAACCCTAAACCTCACCCTATCCCTAACCTAACCCTAATTCTAACACTAAATCTAACACCAGACCTAACCCAAACATTAATTCTAAACCTAACCCTAACTGTAACGCTAAACCTAACCCTAAAATTAACCCTAACACTAACCCTAAACCTAACACTTATTCTAACCCTAATACTAACCATAACACTAACCCTAACCCTAACCCTAAACTTAACAAAAACCCTAACTTTAACTCTAATCCAAACACTAACCCTAAACCTATCCCTAACCCTAACACTATTCCTAATACTAACCCTAAACATAAACCAAACAGTAACACTATGCCTACCCCTAAATTTAACACTAACCCTAAGCTACCCTAACACGAACCCTAATCCTAACCCTAAACCTAACCCTAAACCTAAAACTAAACCTAACCCTAAACCTAACACTAACACAAACCCTAACCCTAAACGTAACTCTAAGACTAACTCTAAACCTAATCATAACCCTAACAATAAACCTAAACCTAATCATAACCCTAAGCCTAACGTAAACGTAACCCTAACCAAAAACCAAACCCCAACCCTAACCCCAACACTAACACTAACACTAACCCTAATGTTAAACCTAATCCTAATCCTAATACTAACCCTTACCCCAACCCCAACCCTATCACTAACCCTAACCCAAACTCTAACCTTAAACCTAAACTTAACCCTAACCCTAACCCTAAAACTAAGCCTAACCCTAACCTTAAGCCTCACTCTAACCCTAATACTAACCATAACCATAACCATAACACTTACCCTAACCCTAAACCTTACCCTAACACAAAGCATACCCTTCACCCTAACACTAATCCTAACACTAACCTTAAACCTAACCCTAACTCTAAAACTGACCCTAACCCTAACCCAAACAATAACCCAAACTCTAACCCTAACATTAACTCTAAATATAACCCTAACCCTAAACACAACAAGAACCATAACCATAACATTAACCCTATTCGTAAAATTAACCCTAACCCTAAGCCTATCCCTAACCCTAAAACTAACTCTAAACCTATACCTAACTCTAATAACATCCCTAACCCTAACCCAAACACTACCACCAAACGTAACCTTAAACCTAACTCTAACCCTAACACTAACCCTAACATTAATGCTAACACAAACCCTAACCCTAACACTAACACTAACCCTAAACCTAACCCTAAACCTAACACTAAACCTAACACTAACCCTAACCCTAACGCTAAACCTAACACTAAAGCTAACCCTAACCCTTACACAAACCATAAATCTTACCCTAACACTAAACTTAACAGTATCCGTAACCCTAACGCTAACATTAACCCTAACCCTAACCCTAACTTTAACGTAAACCTAACAATAATCCTAACCTTAACCTTAAAATGAACCCTAACGCTAACCCTAACTCTAACCTAAACCTAACCCTAACCCAAATTCTAACACTAAACCTAACCCTAACATTATACCTAACCCTAACACTAACCCTAACCTTAACCCTAACAATTCCCTAACAGTAACCCTAACCCCAAACCTAATCCTAAATGTAATCTTAACCATAATCTTAACCCTATCACTAACCTTAAAACTCAACCTTACCCTAAACCTAAGTCTATCCCTAACACTATTCCTAACACTATGCTGAAAACTAACACTAACCCTTACCCAAACACTATTCCTAACACTAACCCTAACCGTCACTCTAACCATAACCCTCACCATAACCCTCAACATAACCCTAAAACAAATCCTAACACTAAAACTAACATGAGCCCTAACACTAACCCAGGCACTAACACTAACCCTAAACCTAAGCCTAACCCTGACACTAAACCTAAACCTAACCCTAACTCTAACAATAACCCTAACACTAACACTAACCGTAACACTCACACTAACCATAAATCTAAATGTAAACCTAACCTTAACCCTATCACTAACCCTAAAAATAACCTTAACTCTAAACCTGAACCATACATAAACCTAACCCTAACCCTAACACTAACACTAACCCTAACACTACTTCTAACCCTAAGCTTAATCCTAACCCTAAACCTAACACTAACCCTAACACTAAACCTACAACTAACACTAACCCTAAACCTAACCTTTACCCTAACACTAACCTTAACCCTAACAATAACTCTAAACCTAACACTAACTCTAACCCTAATACTAACCATAATGCTAACACTAAACCTAAACCTAACACAATACCTAAACAATAACCCTAACCCTAACACTAATCCTAACCCTTACATTAAAACTAAACTTAAACCTAAACCTAACCATAACACTAACCCTAACCTTAACCCTAAATGTAACACTTACCCTAACCTTAAACCTAACCCTAAAACAAATTCTAAACCTATTTCTAACTCTAACAATATTCATACCCCTAAACCTAACCCTAACCTTAACATTAACAGTAAGCCTAACCCTAAAGCTAACCCTAACCCTAACACTAACACTAACCCTAAACCTAACATGAACCCTACTCCTAACTCTAACACTAATGATAACCTTAAACCTAACATTAATGCTATCACTAACCCTAAAAGTAACCTTAGCCCTAACAATAAACCTAACCCTAACCCTGACACTAAAACAAACCACAAAAATAACCCTAACCCTAAACCTAAACCTAACACTAACCTTAACTCTAACCCAAACATGAACACTAACCCTAACCCTAAGTAAACCTAACCCTAACCCTAAACCTAACATGAACCGTAACACCATCCCTAACCCTAACCCTAACATTAACCCAAAACCTAACCCTAAACCTAAATTAACCATAATCTAAACCTAAACCTAACCTTAATCCTAATCATATCCATAACACTAACCATAACACTAACCCTAAACCTAACACTAAACTTAACCCGAACTTCTTAACACTCAACCTAAACCTAACCCTACCCCAACCCTAAATGTAATCATAACCATAAACCTAACCTTAATCCTTACCTTAACCCTAATCAAACACTAACACTAACACTAACCCTAATCCTAACACTAACACTAACCCTAATGCTAACCCTAACCCTAACCCTAAAAATTACACTAAGCCTAACCTTAAACCTAACACAAGCCATATACCTAACTCTAACCCTAAATAAACCTAAACCTAATCCTATCGTTAAAACGAACCCTAACCCCAAACCTAATCATAACCCTAACACTAACCCTAACCCTAACTTAAACCTAGCCCTAAACCAAACACTAACACAAATCCTAATCTTAATACTAACCCTAACCATAACACTAACCCTAAACCTAAAACTAAACTTAATCCTAACCCTAACCCTAACCCTAACACTCACTCTAACCCAAATTCTAACAGTAACACGAACTTTAATAATAAACCCAACCCTAACCCTAACCTTACCTTAACCCTAACCTGAATCCTAACCCTAACCCTAACCCTAACACTCATTTAACCCAAACACTAACAGTAACACGAACTCTAATAATAAACCCAACCCTAACCCTAACCTTACCTTAACCCTAACCCTAACACTAACACTAACACTAACACTAACCCTAACCCTAACCCTAACCCTAACTGTAAAACCAACACTAACCCTAACCTTAAACTTACCCTAACCCTAACACTACCTAACACTAACACTAATCCTAATCCTATCCCTAACTCTAACCAAAATCCTAACCCTAAACCTAACTCAAACACTAACTCAAATCCTAATACTAATTCTAACCCTAATCATAACCCTAAACCGTACACTAACCCTAACCCTAACTCCAAAATGAACTCTTACACTACACCCTAAGAGTAACCCTAACCCTAACCCTAAACCTAACCCTAACCCTAACCCTAAACCTAACCATAAACCTAACCCTAACACTAATCCTGACACAAAACCTAACACTAACCGGAATCCTAACATGAAACCTAACCATAAACCTAACACTCACCCTAACTCTAACTATAACCCGAAACCTAACACTAACCATAACCCTAACCCTAAACCCAACCCTAATCCTAACCATAAACTCACCCTTACCTAATCCTAACACTAACCCTAAACCTAACAATAACATCAAACCTAATCCTAACCCAAATCCTAACCCTATCCCTAACCCTAACACTTACATTTAAACTAAACCTAACTCTAAACCTGACACTAACCGTAATTTTAACCATAACTCTAACCCTAAAACTAATTATAACACTAAACCAAACACTAATGCTAACCCTAACTATAGTCCTAACACTAACCCTAAACCTAAACCTAACACTAAGCCTAACAGGAACCCTAAGCCAAATGCTCACGCTAACCTAAATCTAAACCTGAACCTCTCCTTAACAGGAACCCTAAACCTAAGGCTAACCCCACCTCTAAAAATAACCCCTACCATAACCCTAACCCTAACCCTAACTTAACCCTAACCATAACCTTAACACTAACCCTAACCCTAACACTTACACTAACACGAACCCTAAACCTAACAAAAACTTTAACCTTAACACTAACTATAACCCTAAATCTAACCTTAACCCTATCTCTAATCCTTACTCTAACCCTAACACAAACCCTAACCGAAATCATAAACCTAACACTAACCTAACCCTCACCATAATCCATACCTAATCTGAACCCTAACTTTAATACTAACTCAAAGCTTAACCCTAAGAGTAACCCTAACCATAATCCTTACCCTATCACTAACCCTAACCCTAAACCTAACACTAAACTTACCTTTAACATTAACCCTAACCCTAACCCTAACACTAACCCTAACCGAAACCCTAAAACTAGCCCTAACCCTACCCTTAAACATAACCCTAACTCTAACCATAATCCAACCATAACCCTAAAACTAACCCTAAAACAAATCCTAACCCTAATGCTAACCCTAACACCAACCCTAACCCTAACACTAACACTAACCCTAACACTATTCTTAATCCTAACTCTAACCATAATTCTGACACTAACCCTAAACATAACTAAAAAACTAACCCTAAACCAAACCCTAACACCAACTTTAACCCTAACCCTAAACCTTACTCTAAACCTAACCCAAACCCTAACACTAACCCTAATGCTAACCCTAACCCTTATTCTAACACTAACTCTAAACCTAACACTACACAACCCTAACCCTAACTTTAACAATAAACCTAACCCTATCCCTAAGCCTAACACTAACCCCAAAACTATAACTAATCCTAAAACTTTAACTAACACTAACCCTAACCCCAAAATTAATTCTAACCATACACCTAACCATAACCAAAACACTAACACTAACACTAATCCTAACCCTAAACCTAACACTAACCCTAACCATTACCCTAAACTTAACTTTAATCCTAACCATAACCCTAACACTAATCCTAACCCTAACCCTATACCTCAAACAAACCCTATACCTAAAACTATCTCTAACCCTAACCCTAACCCAAACCCTAAACCTAACTCTCACCCTAAGAGAAACATTAATCCTAACCCTAACCCTAACCGTAAACATAAACTTACACCTAACCCTAACACTAAAACTATCCCTAACACTTACTCTAACAGTAACCAAAACACAAACTAACAACCTAACAGTAAACCTAACACAAACCCTAACCCTCAGCCTAACCTTTGAACAAATCATAACTCAAACCACAACCCTAACCCAAACCTAACCTAAACCCTAACCCTAACCCTTACCCTACACTAATCCTAACCATAATCAAAAACCTAACACTAACCTTAACATTAACCCTAAACCTAACCAAAACAATACCCTAACCCTACCCCTATGCCTAACACTAACGCTAAACCAATCCTAACAGTAAACCTAACACTAACACTAACCCTAACCCTAACCCTAACAGTAACCCTAACTCTAACCATAACACGAACCCTAACCCTAACACTAACCCTAACCCTAAACCTAACCCTAATTCTCACCCTAACACTAACCCTAAACCTAACTCTAACCATAACACTAACACTAAACTTAACCCTAACCCAAATCTATCACTAACCCAAACCCTAAACATAACCCTAACCCTAACACCCACCCTAACCCAAACCCTAAAATGAACCCAAAATCTTACATGAACCCTAACCCTATAACTAACTTTAAACCTAACCCTCACCCTAACACTAACCCTAACACAAAAAACTAAACCTAACCCTAACCCTAAACCTAATTCTAACCCTAACCCTTAGCCTAACACTATATTTAACCCTAAACTAACCCTAATCCTAACTCTATCACTAATCCTAACACTAAAACTAACCCTAACCCTAACTGTAACACTAACCCTAAACCTATCCCAAACCTAACACTATATCTAACCCTATCCATAAGTCTAAACCTAACACTAACACTAACCCTAACCCTAACACTAACTGTAACCCTAAACCTAACACGAACCCTAACCCTAACTGTAACACTAACCCTAACCCTAACTCTAACCATAAACGTAACCCTATATATAACCCTAACCAAAACACTAACACTAACCCTAACCCTAACCCTAAACCTAACACTAACTCTAACCCTAAACATAACCTTAACCCTAACACTAACCCTAACCTAACCCTAACCCTAAAACTAACCCTAATCCTAACCACAACCCAAAACCTTACCCAAATCCTAACTGTAACCATAAACCTAACCCTAATACAAACCCTAACACTAACCCTAGCACTAATCATAACCCTAACCCTAATATTAACACTAAAGCAATCTCCAACCCTAAATCTAACCTTAACTGTAACCCTGACCCTAACACTAACCCTAAACCTAACTCTAACTTTAACTCTACCACTAACCCTAACCCTAACAGTAACCTAACCCTAACCCTTACCTAACTCTAACCTTAACTCTAAAACTAACCCTAACCCTAACCCTAAACTTAACACTAATCCTAAACCTATCCCTAATACTAACCCTTACCTAACTCTAACCCTAACTCTAAAACTAACCCTAACACTAAACCTAACCCTAACCTTAACACTAATCCTAAACCTATCCCTAACCCTAACCTTAACCCTAACTGTAACACTAATATTAACCCTAAGCCTAACACTAACTCTATCTCTAAACACAATCTTAATTATAACTCTAGCCTTAACCCTAAACCTAACCCTAACACAAACCCTAAACCTAACACAAACCCTAACTCTAACACTAACACTAAACTTAACACTAATGCTAACTCTAACCATACCCCTAACTCTAAATCTAACCCTAACCTTAAACTGAAACCTAACCCCATCCTTATCCCTAATACAAACACTAAAAATAACCCTTATACGAACCCTAACCATAACCCTAAACCTAACACTAAACCTAAATCTATCCGTAAACCTAATCTTTACAGTAACCCTAACCCTTACCCAAAGCCTAACTCTAACTTTAGCTCTAACACTAACTTTAAACCTAACACTAACCCTAAATCTATCCCTAACTCGAACCCAAACCCTAACCCAAAATCTAACCTAACCCTAACACTAACCCTAAACCTAATTATAAACCTAAATCAAACACTAATGGTAACCCTATCCCCAAGCCTAAGCCTAACCCTAACCCTAACCCTAAACCTAGCCTATATGTAACCTTAACCTTAACCTTAACCTGAATCCTAACTGTAACCATAACCCTAATCTTAACCCTAACCTTAACCCTAACACAAACTCTAACACAACCCTAACACTCACCCTAACCCTAAACCTAACACTAACTCTAACACTAACCATAACCCTAGCCCTTTCCCTAACCTAATACTAACCCTAACCCTAAAAATAACACTAACCCTAACATTAAAATTAACCAAAACACTAATACTAACTGTAACACTAACCGTAACACTAACTGTAACCCTAACACTAACCCTGATCCTAACCCTAATAGGACCTCTCACGTTAACCCTAACACTAACCCTAACTGCAACAGTAACCCTAACTTTATACTAACCCTAACCCTAACACTAACCTAGCCCTAAACCTAAAAAAATGCTAATACTAACCCTAACACTAACCGTAACCCTAACCCTTACACTAACACTCAACCTAACGCTTACCCTAACCTAACACTAAACCTAACCCTAACCCTAACACTAACCCTAACACTAAACTTAACCAAAACACTAATACTAACCATAACACTAACTCTAAATCTAACCCTAACCGTAACAATAACCCTAACCATAACCATAACTTGAACTCTCACACTAACCCTAAAAATAACCCTAACCCTAATGCTGGGAGCCATTAGCCAAGTAGGTATGACAATTTCCTTGCCAGCATACCCCATGTTGCTTAGTGGAAGGACTCGTGGAAATAGGACATTTTGCAGTGACATTGCATGTAGGTGACCTTGCTCAAGGACCAGGGCGGATCCGGGTATAGGGTGTTCCTGGTTTAGGATAATCCGGGTTTAGGGCGTTCCCAGTTTAGGACAATCCAGATTTAAGGTTATTCCTGCTGGGAACAGGGCGTATCCTGCTGCCTGAGTTCCCCTTGAGTTCTCACGGGATTCAGACAGTATTTTTTTGGGAGACAGAAGCCCAGTGGGGGTGGATTTGGGCAGAGAACATGGATTTCCCCAGAACGTGATTATAGATGACTGGTGTGAGTTCGGGAATAAAGAGTTGTTGTTTGAATCTACAAGCTGTGTGGTGGCTCGTGATTTTGTGCCCAGCCAGACTGTGGCACTCTAACACTAACCCTAACCCTAAAACTAAATCTAAACCTAAAACTAACCCTAACACTAACCTTAAAACTAAACCTCAACATAACCCTAACCCTAACTCTAACCTATCACTAACCCTAACCCTAACTGTAACCCTAACCCTAACTGTAACCCTAACCCTAATTCTAAACCTAATCGTAAACCTAATCTTAACATTAACCCTAATCTAACCATAATATGAACGCTAACCCTGACCCTAACCATACACCTAACTGAACCCTAACCCTAACACTAAAAACTAACCCTAACAGTAACCCTAGCCCTAAAACTAACCGTATCCTTAATCTAACCCTAACCAAACCCTAACCCTAACCTAACCCTAACACTAACCCTAACACTAACACTAATCCTAATTCTAACAATAACCCTAAATGTATCTCTAAACCTAACCCAAACAGTAATCCTAACCCTAACCCTTATTCTAACAGGAATCCTAACCCATACCCTAACCCTAACACTAACCCTAACTGTAACCCTAACCCTAACCCAATCCCTAACCTGAAAACAAACCCTAATCCAAACGATAAACTTAAAACCAAATCAAACCCTAACCCTAACCCTTACGTAACCCTAATCCTAACCCTAACACTACCTTAACAATAACCCTAACCCAACACTAACCATATAACAAAACCTAACCATAACCCTAATGCTATACCTAACATTAACCCTAATCATAACCCTAATAGTAACCCTAACACTAATCCTAATTTTACCCTTTACCCTAAAACTAAGACTACACTTACCCTAACCCTAACTCTAAACCTAATCCAACCATAACCCTAACCCTAACCCTAACACAAACCCTAATCCTAATCCTAACCGTAACCCTTACCCTAACCCTAACTCAAACCATAATCCTAAACCTAACTCTATTCCTAACCCTATCCCTAACCCAAACACTAAGCCTAAACCTAACCCTAACCCTAAACTTTACCCTAAGACTAACTCTAACTCTAACCCTAAATCTAACACTAACCCTAAAATTAACCCTAATCCTAATACTATCCCTTACTTGATCCCTAATCTAACACTAACACTTTCCCTAACCCTAACTTTAACACTGACACTAACCCTTATACCAAACCTAACCCTAACCATAACACTATCCCTAAACCTAACCCTAACCCTAACAATAACCCTCAACCTAAACCTAAGTCTAACACTAACACTAACACTAAACTTAAACCTAACACTTATCCTAACCCTAACCCTAACACTAACACTAATTCTAACACTAACCCTACAATAAAGCCTAACCCTAACATGAACCCTAACCCTAATACTAATCCTAACCCTAACCTTAACCTTAACCCTAACCCTAATGGTATCCTATACCTAACCCTAATCCTATCACTAAGGCTAAACGTAACACTGACACTAACATTAAACCTCAACATAAACGTAACCTTAACCCTAACACTTACTCTATACCTAACCCTAACACTAACCCTAAACCTAACTCTAACACTAACCCAAAAAATAATCCTAACCCTAAACCTAACCTTAACTGTAACAGTAACCCTAATCCTAACTGTAAACTTAAATGTAACCCTAACACTAACCCAAACCTAATCCTAACCTTAACCATAACATGAAACCACACCCTAAACCTAACCCTAACACAAACCCTTAACCTTATGCTAATCCTAACAGAAACCCTAACCAAACCATAACCCTAACCCTAGCCTAACCCTAACCCCTACCTAAACCTAATTATATACCTAACCCTAACCCTAACACTCACCTTACACATAACCCTAGCTCAAAGCCTAACCCTTAGCCTAAACATAATCCTAGCCCTATTCCTAAACAAAAACCTAACCTTAATAATAACCCTAATGATAACCCTAGCCCTAAACCTAACCCTATCCCTAACCCTAATCATAAACCTAACCCTCAACCTAACCCTAAACCTAAACCTTGCCATAAACTTAACCCTAAACCCATGAATCAAAACTAAACCTATCCCTAAACCTATATTTAACCACAATCTAAACTTAACCCTAAACCTAATCTTACATCTAATAAAATACATAACCCTAACCCTAATGAAGACCCTAGCCCTAAACCCAACCCTAACCATAACCATAATCATAACCCTAACCCAGAACTAACACTAAACCTAACACTTCTGCTAGCCCTAAACATAGTTTAATCCCTAACCCTTACCCTAACCCTAACACTAGCCCAATTCCTAAGCATAACGCTAACTCTAGCCCTAACCCTAACACTAAACCTAGCCCTTATCCTAGCCCTAATTTAGCCCTATTCCTAACCCTAACCCAAACCCTAGAATTAAGACTAACTATAATTCTCAGACAAGACCACTCCATACTTCTAACCCTATCCCTTTCTATAACCCTAACCCAAGCTCTAATCCTAGTCATAACCCTTGCACTATCCTTAGCCCTAGATCAAAACCTATCTTTAAAACTAACCCTAACCCAATGCTTCAGCCTAACCCTGAAACTAGTTCTAACCCTAATTCTAATTCTAAAATAGCCCTAACACTAGCCCAATCCCTAAAGCAAAGCCGAGCCATAAACCTAACACTAACCCTTACCCTAGAACAAACCGTAACACTACACCAGCCCTAACCCTAGCCCTAATTTGACACCCAATCCAAACCCTAAACCTAACTATGACCCTGACTCATATCTAAACACTAAACCTAGCTCTAAACATCACCCTAACCTTAAACCTAACCCTAACACTAGACCTACCCCGAAACCTAACCCTAAAACTAACCCTAATAGTAACCCTAGTTCTTACAATAGCTGTAACCATAACATTAGCCCTAACCCTAATAAACAACTAGCCATAATCCAAGGCTTAACACAAGCTTTAACCCTAAACCTAACCCTAAATCTAGTCCTATCCCTAGCTTTAACTCTATTTCTTACCCTAAGCCAAACCTCACCCTAATGCTCACCGTATTCTTAGCACTAATTTATAGCCTAACCAAAGCCTAACTCTATAACTAGTCCTAACCCTAGACTTCATTCTAGATCTAACCATAACCTAAACCCTAACCCTATCCTGACCATTATCCTACCCTAACACTAATCTTAGGTCTAAATCTAAACCTAAACTGAAACCGAAACCTAACACTAGCCCTACTGGTGACCTTATATCTAAACCTAACCCTAATACTAGCCCTAGACCTAAACCTAATCCTAAATCTAGTTATAACTATAGGTTTCGTCCAAAAGACAAACTAGACCTAGCCTTAACAATAACCCTTAACTTAACCCAAACTCTAACCCTACATCTAGACCTAACCCTGGTCCTAATTCTGGCTTTAACCCTAACCATTACCCTACCCAAGCACTGTCAGTGACACTAACACTAACCCTAGCTCTAAACTTAATTTAACACTAAATCTAACCCTAAAACTAAACCTAGCCTTAGCATTAACCATAAAACTAGTCTTAATCATTACTCTAGTTTTTACATTAGCCATTGCCCTAACCTATCACAAAACCTAGCCCTGATCCAAGCCTTACCTTAGCTTTAACCCTAAAGATAACCCTAACAATAACCATAGCCCTAACCATAACCCTAAGCCTAACCCTAGACCAAATCCTAACCATAAACCTAGCCCTAACCCTAGCTTAACCCTGTTCATTACCCTAAGATAACTATAAACCTTATGCTAACCCTAGGCCGAACCCTAATCTTAGCACTAGACTTTACCCTCTCCATTAACCTATACCTAATCTGAACCCTAAACCTAACTGTGTCATTACCCAATCCCTAAACATAAGACTAATTTGAGCCCTAAACCTAAACCTTAATGTAACCCAAACCCTAAACTTGACTCTGACTCTAATAATACCCATAGCTCTAAATCTGACCCTAACAAGAAACCTAACCTTTACAATAGACCTAGCCATAAACCTAACGCTGAAACTATCCATAAATGTACTCTAGACCTGGCATTAGACCTAGCTCTAATCCTAGCCCTAACCCTAATACAAAACTTAGCCCACATCCTAGCCTTGAACCTCACCTTAATCATAACCCTAACCCTAATGGTAACATTAACCTTAATTCTAATTCTCACCTATTCCTAAAAGTAGCTATATTCCCATACCTTACCCTAAACCTAAACCTAACCCTAACCCTAACACTAACCCTAGCCCTAATCCAAGCTCTAATTAAGCCCTATGCTTAACCCTAATCCTTGTCCTAAGACTAACTCTAACTCTCACTCTAGCCCTATACCTAGTTCTAACCCAATTCCTTAGCATCATCATACACCTAGCCCTAAATGTAGGACTACACTAGCCCTATATTTAGCTCTATCTCAAAACCTAGATCAAAACCTAACTCAAAATTTAACCATAACCCTAAGACTAAATCTAACCATAACTCTACTCTTATCCCTAATCCTTAACCTAAGCCCAAATCTCACACTTACACTAGCCCTAACCCTAAGACTAAATTTAAAACTAGCCCTAACCCTAACACTAGCCCTAAAACAAAACAGAGTCGTATCCCTAACCTTAATCCTTAACCTAAACCAAACCTAACCCTACACCTTGCCCTAACTCTATCCCTAATTATAGTCTAATTCTAACCCCAAACTAACCCTGACCCTGACTCTGACCCTAACACTAACCCTGGCTCTAAACATCATCATCATTGTAAACCTAACCTTAACATTAGACCTAGACCCTAACTCTAACCCTATAACTAGCTGTAATCATAAACCTACATCATACATTAGTGGTAGCCTTAACCCTAGCCCTAAACTAACCCAAAACCCAGCCTTAATCCGAGTCCTAAACCTAGCTTTAACCCTATACTTAAATCTAACACTAACCCAAACACTAGCCCTAATCCTATCATAACCCTAGACCTAAACTTAGGGCTAACCTATCCATTACCGTAATGATAACCCTAATCCTTCTAATAACCCTAGGCCTAACCCTAACACTATACATTACCCTAAACCAAACTAAACCCTAAACCTAATCCTGTCATTGCCCTAATCCTAAATCTAACACTAATTTGAGCCCTGCACCCTTAACCCAAACCCTAATCCTGACCCTGATTCTAAAAATAACCCTAGATCTAAACCTGACCCTAACCAAAAACCTAACCCTTACACTGGACCAAGCCATAAATCTAACACTAAATATATCCCTAACTGTAACCCTAGACCTGACATTAGCCATAGACCTAATACTATCCCTAACCCTAAAACAAATCCTAGTCCTCATCATAGCCCTAAAAATAGCCTTCATCATAACCCTAACCCTAACCCTAGTTCTAACCCTAATACTAGCCTTCGCCCTTGCCTTAAACCTAGCTATAACCACATCCTTACCCTAAACTGAACCCGAACTCTAACACTAATCCTAATGTAACCCTTGCCTTATTCTTAGCCCTAGCACTAACCCTAGATCAAAACCTAACTCTAAATCTAACCCTAACTCGATGTCTAAGCCTATTCCTAAAACTAGCCCTAACCCTAGCCCTAACATCACCCTAGCCGTAATTTAGCCCTATCCCTAAACCTAAACCTAACCCTAGCCCTAAGACTAACTCTAACTCTTACACTAGCCCTATCATTCATTCTATTTTTGTTCTTTACCATAACCCTAATCCTAGCCCTTACCCTAGTGCTAACCCTTGCCCTATCCTTATCCTTAGCACTAACCTTAGGCAAAACATAACTCTAAATCTAGCCCTAAACCGAAGCCTAAGCCTAACACTAACACTAGCCCAAACCATAACACTAATCCTAAAATGAGCCCTAACCCTAGACCTAGCCCTAAAACAAAACCAAGCCAGAGCTCTAACCCTAACCATTAACCTAAACCAAACCCTAACCTTACAACTAGACCTAACCCTAGCTCTAATTCGAGTTGGAAGCCAAACCCTAAAACGAACCCTGAACCTGACACTGACCCTACACTTCTAGCTCTAAACATCACCCTAACCCTAAATTAACCCTAACACTAAACTTAGCACTAAAACCCTAAAACTAGCCCTAATTGTAAACCTAGTACTTACATTAGCTGTAACCCTAAACCTCGCCCTAACATAACCCAAAACCTAGCCCTAACCCTAACTTTAAACCTAACCTAACACAAACGCTAGCCCTAATTGTAACCATAACTTTAGCCTTAAACTGATCTCTAACTCTATCCATTAATATAACCATAACCCTAACCATAATGATAACCCTAGGCAAAAACCTAACCCTATCCCGAATTCTAACCATTTCATTACCCTAAAACTAACATGAATCCTAAATCTAACCCTATCATTGCCCTAATCCTAATCCTAAAATTCACTCAAGCCCAAACTTGAAACCTTAACCTATCCCAAACCCTAAACCAGAACTTGACCCTAATAATACCCCTAGCTCGAAACTTGACAGTAACCCAACACCTATCCCTTAGCCTAGACGTAGCCATAAACCTAATCCTAAAACTATCTTTAACCATAATTTTGGACCTAAAATTAGCCCTAGCCCTAATCCTAGCCCTAATTCTAAAAACACCCCTAGCCCTCAGCGTAGTCCTAAAACTATGTTTAATCATAACCCTAACCCTAGCACTACACCTAACCCTAATTCTAACCCTCACCCTTCCTCTAAATCTACCTATAACGTCATCCCTTACCCTAAATTTAAACCTAAACCTAACCCTAACCCTAGGATTATACACAGAACCTAGCCCTAATCCTAGCCCTAATTTAGCTCTATCTATAACCCTATCCTAACCCTAGCCCTAAGACTAACTCTAAATCTTGCCGTAGCCCTATCCCTATCCCTAGTTCTATCCCTATCTCCTACCGTAAACCTAACACTAGCCCTAACACTTGCCCTCAAGTTAGTCCCAGTCCTAACCCTAACTCTAAATCTAACATTAAACTTAAGCCAAGCCTAACACTAACACTAGCCCTAACCCTAATGATAATCATAAAACTAGCCCTAACCCTAATCCTAGCAGTAAACCAAAACCGAGCAATAGCCCTAAACCTAAACCTTAACTTAAACCAAACACTAACACTTCACCTAGATTTAAACCTAGCCCTAATTCGAGTCCTAAGCCTCACCTTAAAGCTAATCCTGACCCACTCACCCTAGTTCTAAACACTGCTCTAAACTCAAACCTAACACTAACACTAACAATAGCCATAATTTGACACTTAACACTAATCCTAAAACTAACCCTGACCCTGACTCCTATCCTAACAAGAACCATAGCTATAAATATCAACCTAACCTTAAACCTAACCATAGTACTCAAACTACCCCTAACCCTAACGCTAAAACTAACTCTAATGGTAACCCTAGTTCTTAAATTAGCAGTTGCCCTAATCCTAGCCCTAAATCTAACACAAAACTAGCCCTAAACCTAGCTTTAACTCTAACTCTAACCCTAATCATAGCCCTAACCCTAGATCTAAATCAATCCCTAAGCCCAAGAGAAACCCTAAACCTAAGAGTAACCCTAGATCTATCCATACTCCTCAGACTAACCAAAACCCTAACCCTAACCCTATTAATGAACCCTAGCCTTCATTTTATCTCTAACACTATCCCAAATGCTAACCCTAACTTGACCCTTATTCTGAACCTAACACTAAACCTAGGTATAACCCTAACACAACCCTAACCCAAAATTTACCATAATCCTATGCCTAGACCTAACTCTGAACTTAACTCTCAGCCTAGACATAATCATACCTCAGAACCTAACCCTTACACTAAACATAACCCTAAACCTAATCCTAGTTCTAACCCTCACCTTAACCCTAACACAAACCTAATCCTGACCATAACACTAGCCCTAACCTTAACTCTAACTGTATCCATTACCCTAAAAATAACCCTTACCATAATGCTAACCCTAGGCTTAACCCTAACCCTATCACTTTCCCCTAACCCTGAACCCTAAACTTAACCCAATCATTATGGTAACCCTAACCCTAATGCTAATTTGAGCCCTAACTTAACTTCAAACCTAAACCTAACCCTATAACTGACCATGACCCTAATAAATCCCCTAGCTATAAACCTGACTCTTACCCTACATAACCCTTACACTTGACCTAGCCATAAACCTAACCCTAATACTATTCCTAACCTTAACCCTAGACCTGATATTAAGCCTAGCCTTAATCCTAGCCCTAACCCTAACACAAACCCTAACCCTTATCTAGCCCTGAACATAGCCTTAATTTTATCCCTAACCCACACCCTAGGATTAACTGTAACACTAACTCTAGCCCTAATCTTAGCCCTAATTTAGCCCTATCCCTAACTGTAACCCTAACTCTAGCCCAAAAACTAACTATAACTCTCACCCTAAACCTAAAACTAATTCTAACTCTATCCCTTACTAGAACCCTAATCCTAGCCCTAACCCTTGGTGTAACCCTAGGTAATAATCATAGCCCTTGTATTAATCCTAGATCTAACCTTAACTATAAATCTAACCTGAACCCTACGCCTAAACCTAAACCTAACACTAGCCCTAACACTAAAGCTAATCCTAAAACTAGCTATAACCCTAGGTCTAGCCCTAAAACAAACCAAGTCATTGCCATAAACCTAACCCTTAACCTAAAGCAAACACTAACCCTACACCTAGCCCTAACCATATCCCTAATTCTAGTCCTAACCCTAACCCGAAAACTAACCCTGACCCTGACTCTGACCCTAACACTAACCCTGGCTCTACACATCATCATCTCCGTAAACCTCAACCTAACACTAGACCTAGCCGTAACCCTAACCCCATAACTAGCACTAATCATAACCCTACTTCATACATTAGCCACAGTCTTAACCCTAGCCCTAACATAACCAAAAACCTAGCCTTAATTTGAGTCCTAAACATAGCTTTAACCCTAAATTTAAACCTAAGCCTAACCCAAAACTAGCCCTAATCCTATACATAACCCTAGCCCTAACTTTAGGTCTAAACCTATCCATTACCCTATCAGTAACCCTAACCTTAAGCTAACCCTAGACCTAACCCTAAACCTATCCATTACAGTAAACCAAACCAAAACCCTAAAACTAACCCTGTCATTATCTTAAACCGAAACCCTAAAGTAACCCAAACACTAAACCTGACCCTGACCCTAAATATAACCGTTGATATAAATCTGAATCTTACCCTAAACCTAATCCTTACACTCGACCAAGCCATAAACCTAACACTAAATCTAGCCCTAACTATAACCCTACAACTGACATTAGCCCTAGCCCTAATATTATCCCTAACGCTAACACAAACCCTAAACCTTATCCTAGCCATAAACTTAGCCCCTTAATCATAACCCTAACCTAACTCTAGTCATAACCCTAATACTAACCCTTGCCCTAGCCCTAAACCTAGCCAAAACCACATCCCTTATCCTAAACGTAACCCTAACTCTAAGCCTAACCCTTGTTGTCAGAATTGCCTTATCCTTAGCCTTAGCTTTAACACTAGATTGAAAACTAACTTTAAATCTAACCCTAACTCGATGCCTAAGCCTAAAACTAGCCCAAACCCTGATGCTAATTCTAAAACTAGCTCTAACCCTAGCCCTAACTCTAACCCTAGCCATAATTAGCCCTATCCCTAACCCTAACCCTAACCCTAGCCCTACCCCTAAGAATAACCCTAACTCTCACAATGGCCCTGTCATTCATTCTAATCCTCTCCCTTCCCATAAACCTAACCCTATGCCAAATCCTAGTCCTAACCCTCACCCTATCCTTAGCCCTAGCACTAACCTTTGATAAAAACCTAACTCTTAAATTTAACCCTAAACCGAAGCCTAAGATAATTCTAAGACTAGCCCTAACCCTAACACTAATCCTAAAATTGGCCCTAACCCTAACCCGAGCCCTAAAACTAAACTGAGCCAAAGCTCTAACCCTAATCCTTAACCTACACCAAAACCTAACCCCACACCTAGCCCTAACCCCTGCTTTAATTTGAGTTTTAAGCCAAACTCTAAAACTAACCATGACCCTTACTCTGACCATAACACTATCCCGAGGTCTAAACATCACCCTAATCCTAACCATAAACCTAACACTAAACCTAGCCCTAAAACACTAAAATTAGCCATAATCATGACCCTAGTACTTACATTAGCCATAACCCTAACCCTAGCACTAACGTAACCCAAATCCTAGCCCTAATCATAACCATGACCCTAGACCTGAACTGCTTTCTAACTCTATCCATTAGCATATCCATAACCATAACCATAAACCTAATGTTATTTCGAGCCCTAAATTGTAACCTTAACCTATCCCAAACCCTAACCCAGAACTTGACCCTAATAATACCCCTATCTCTAAACCTGACACTAACCCTAAACCTAACACTTACATTAGTCATACCCATAATCCTAACCCTAAAACTATCTTTAACAATAATTCTGGATCTGAAATTAGCCCTAGCACTAATCTTAGTCCTAACCCTAAAAAAAGTACCCTAGCCCTCATCCTAGCCCTAAACCTAGCTTTTCTCATAACTCTAACCCTAATCATAGTCCTAATCCTAATTATATCCCTCACCCTACCTCTAAACACGGCAAAAAAGCCATCCTTACCACAACTTTGCACTAACTCTAAACCTAAACTCTAACACTAAACCCTAACCCTAATCCTAACCATAACCCTAACCCTAACCCTAGGCTTAAACTGAACACTAAACCTAGCCCTAATCCTAGCCCTAATTGAGCCCTATCTGTAACCCTAACCCTAACCCTAGCCCTAAGACTAACTCTTACCATAGCCCTATCCCAAGTTCTCACCCTATCCCTTACCATAACCCTAAACCTAGCCATAACGCTTGCCCTATCCTTAGTTCGATCCATAGCCCTAGATCTAACCCTATATCCAAATTTAACCCTAACCCAAACACCAAGCCTAAGCCTAACACTAAAACTAGCCCTAATCCTAACCCTAGGACTAAAACAAAACCGAGTGTTAGCCCTAACCCTAAACCATAACTTAAACCAAAACCTAACACTACAACTAGACCTAACCCTAGCCCTAATTCGAGTCCTAACCCTAACCTTAAAACCAACCCTGACCTTGACTCACATCCTAACACTCACCCTAGCTCTAAACACTGCCCTCACTTTAAACTGAACCCTAAAAGTAACCCTAGCCCTAATTCGAGTCCTAACTCTAACACTAACACTCCACCTGACCCTGACTCCTATCCTAACATAAAACCTAGCTATAAATATCACCCTAACCTTAAACCTAACCCTAACACTAAACATAACCCATACCCTAACACTAAAACTAATCCTAATGGTAACCCTAGTTCTTACATTAACCATTGCCCTAACCCTAGTCCTAACCCTAACACAGAACCTAACTCTAACCCTTGCCCTAAAGCTAGGCCTAACCCAAAGCCTAGTGCTAATCCTAGCCTTTATTTAATCATATCATAACCCTAAACCTAGCCATAAGACTAACTCTAAATCTTGCCCTAGCCCTAGTACTAGTTCTATCCTTAGCCTTAATCCTAACCCTAGATCTAAACCTAAGTCTAAATCTAAACCTAACTCTAAATTTAACTGTAACATAAGCCTAAACCAAACCCTAATACTACCCATAACCATAATGCTATCCTAAAACTGGCCCTACCTATAGCACTAGCCATAAACCAAAACCAAGCCATAGCCCTAATTGTAACCCCTAACCTAAATTAAACGCTAACCCTACAGCTAGCCCTAAAACAAAGTCTAAAACTAACCCTGAACCTGACACTGACCCTAACACTAATCCTAGCTCTAAAAATCACCCTAACATTAATAACATTAATAACACTACATCCAGCCTTAACCTAACCCTAATACTAGCCTTAATCAAAACCCTAGTTCATACATTAGCCATTGTCCTAACCATAGCCCTAACCCTAACACAAATTCTACCCCTAATCTGAGCCCTAACCCTAGGTTTAACCCTAATATTTGCCCTAACACTAACCCTAACACTAGCCCTAACCATAACTCTAACCATATTACTTATACTAAGCCAAACCCTAACACAAAGGTTATCCCTAGTTCTAGTCCTAATCCTTACCCTAACTTAAACTCTAACTATATTACTAGTCTTAACCCTAGCCCTCATTCTACCTCTACACCTAACCCTGACCCTCATCTGACCCTAACAGTAACCCTAGGTCTAAACCTGACCATAAACCTAAACCAAATCCTATCACTAGCTCTACTGGTAACCCTATACCTATACCTAAGCCTAACACTAGACCTAGACCCAAAGCTAATCCTAAATATAGCTCTAACTCTAGCCTTAGACCTAAAAAATTCTTAGCACTAGCCCTAAAATAACTCTTAGCATAAACCGAATACTTACCCTACTCCTAGACCTAAACCTAGTACTAATTTCTGACTCTAAACCTAACCCTAACCCTATTCCCAAAACTGACCCTGATTCTAACACCGAACCTAGCTTTAAACCTGACACTAAGCCAAAACATAGAACTAACACTACACCTAGCCATAACCCTAACCCTAAAACTAGCCCTAAACATAACCCTAGCTCTTACATTACCCATGGCCCTAACCCTAGGCCTAAATTAAAACAAAATCTAGCCCTAATCCTAGGCGTGAACATAGCCCTAAGCATAAGTCTAAATTTAACCCTAGCCCTAACCCTAACTTTAAGCCTTGCTTTAGACCTAACCCAAGCTCAAAGCCTAAACATTACCCTTAAAATAACCCAAGTCCTATCCCAAAACCTAACCTAACACTAGCCCTAATCCTAACCTTTACCATAGCTCTAACCGTAGCTCTAATTATATCCACTACCCTAACCCTAGCCCTAATCATAACCATAAGCCTAGCCCTAACCCTAGTTCTAATTCTATCCATTACCCTAAACATAATCCTAACCCTAATATTAGGCCTAGGCTTAACCCTAAGCCTATCAAAATTCCTAAACCTATCCATTGCCCTAAAACTAACCTGAACCCTAATCCTAAGCCTAATCATCACCCTAACCCTAACACTAACACTAATGCTAAGTCGAGCCCTAAACCTAAACCTTAACCTAAACCAAACCTTAAGCTGTACACTGACCCTAATAATACAAATAGCACAAAACTTGACCCTTACTCTAAATCTCACCCTTACACTAGACCTAACCATAAACATAACCCAAAACATATTCCTATCTGTAACCCTAGACCTGACATTAGCCCTAGCCTGAATTCTAGCCCTAACCCTAACACGAACACTAGCTCTCATCCTAGCCCCAAACCTAGCCTTAATCATAACCCTAACACTAATTCTAACAGATTCCCTAGCCCTAAACCTAGTTATAACCACTTTGCTTACCTTAAAAATAACCCAAACCCTAACCCTAACACTAATTCTAGACCCTAACCTTAATTCTAGGACTAACCCTAACACTAACCCTCCCACTAATTCTAAACCTAATCCTAACCATAGCTTCAAGACTATTCCACCCTAGCCCTAGCCCTAATTCTAACCCTATCACTCACCGTAACATTATTCCTAGCCATAGTCTAGAATAACACTAGCCCTGACCTTAAACCTTGTCCTAACCCTAGATCTAAACCTAACACTAAATCTAAATCTAATTCTACACCTAAACCTAACCCTAACACTAGCCCTAACCCAAACACTAATCCTAAAACAAGCCCTAACCATAGACTTAGACCTAAAACAAAACTGAACCATAACACTAACCCTAAACTTTTACTTAAACCAAACCATAACCTTACCTCTAAACCTAAGCCTAGAACTAATTCGAGTCCTAATCTTAACCCTAAAACTACTTCTGAACCTGTCTCTGACATTAACACTAACCCTACCTCTAAACATCACCCTAAACCTAAAACTTATTCTAACACTCGACCTAGTCCTAACCCTAATTCTAAAACTAGTTCTAATCATAACCCTAGATCATACACTAGTCATAATCTTAAATTTAATGCTAACCAAAACTTAGCCCAAATCTGATATCTAACCCTAGCTTTCACCCTAACTCTAACCTAACACTAGCCCTAACCCTAACCAGAACCCTAGCTCTAACCTAGCTCGAATCTTATCTTTACCCTAGCCCAATCCCAACACTAATGCTAACCCTAGTCCTAAAACTAATCTTTAGTCTAACCCAAACCCTAACCCTATTACTAGTCCTAACCCTAGCCCTCATTCTTGTTATAACCATAACTCAAATTCTAACCCTAACCCTGACCCTTATTCTGACCCTGAACCCAAACCAAACCCTAACACTAGCCCTACCCATAACCCTATATCTAAACATAAGCCTAATAGTGGCCCTAGATTAAACCTAATCATAAATCTAGCCATATCATTAACCAAGACCTAAACAAAAAACTAGCCCTAGCTCTAATGATAACCCTTAACTTAAGCCAGACACTAACCTTACCTCTAGACATAACCAATCCTAATTCTGGCTCTAGCCCTAACCCTAACCCTAATCCAAACACAGACCCTGACACTAACACTAACCCTAGCTATAAAACTGACCCTAATCGAAACCTAAACCTAACATTTGACCTAGCCATAACCGTAAACATAACCCTGACTTTACCATAGCACTAAAACTAGCTCTAAACCTAACACAAACCTAGCCCTAATCCTAGGCCTAAATCTATCCCAAAGTGTAACCCTAACCCTACTCTAGCCTTATCCCTTATCCTAAGCCTAGCCCTCATGCTAACCCTAAACCTCGCCACCTTAGACCTAACTCTAGATAAAACCCAAAACTGAACCCTAAACATAACCCTAGCCCTATCCCTAAACCTAAACCTAATCTTAGCCCTAATCATAATGTTAACACTAGCCCTGATACTATTTTAAAATTATCCATTACCCTAAACCGAAACTTAACCCTAATGATAAATCTAGCTCTAATCCTAATTTTAAACCTAATACTAGACATAACCCTAAAGCTAACCCTCAGTGTAGACTTAACCTTAGATAAAACCCTAACCCTTACTCTGACACTAACCCTAGCCAAAACTCTAACACTAACCCTAAACCTAAAACTACCCCTAACCCTAACTTGATATCTAACCCTGTCCATTACCCTAACTCTAATGATAATCTTAGCCCTAACCCTAACACTAATCCTAAACCTAAAACTATGCCTAATTCTAACATGACATCTAACCCTATCCATTAACCTAACTCTAAACATAACCTTAGCCCTAACCCTAACACTAACCCTAACCTTAACCATAAATCTAACCCTAGACATAATCCTAAACCTAAACCTCACCTTAGCTCTAACCCTACCTCAAAACATATCCTGTACCCTAAACCTAACCCAAACCCTAACCCTAGCCCTAGCCCTAACCTTAACCATAACTCTAGCGCTAATTCTATCCTAACCCTAGCTCTAATGCTACTCATTATGCTAACTATAACCCTAACCCAAATGCTAACCCTAGGCCTAACCCTAAACCTATCACTAACCCTAACCCAACCAATTACCCTAATCTTAACCTAAATCCTAATCCTAAATCTATCCATTAACCTAATTCATACCCTAGACCTAACCCTAACCCTAACCTTCACTGTAGCCCTAAACCTAGATCTACCCCTAACTCTAAATATAACCCTAAACCTAAGCCTAAACCACACCTTAACACTAGCTCTAACCCTAATGCTAATTTGAAAATTAGCCCTAACCCTAGCCCTAGCCCTCAAGCAAAACTGAGCCATAGCACTGACTCTAAACCTTAACCTAAACCAAAACCTAACCCTACACCTGATCCTAACTCTAGACCTAATTTGAGTCCTAACCCTAACTCTAGAACTAATACTAACACTGACTCTGACCTTAACACTAACCCTAGCTCTACACATAACCCTATCCCTAAACCTAATCCTAACACTAGACCTCACCCTAAACCTAACCCTAAAACTAGCCCTAATCCCTAATGTCAGTTCTTAAATTAGCCATAGCCCTAAACATAACACAAAACCTAGGCCTAATTCAAGCTTAACCCTAAATTTAACCCTAACCCTAACCATGGCCCTAACCCTAGCCTTATCCCTAGTCCTAATCCTAGCTCTAACCCTATTTCTTACACTTAGTCAAACCCTTACCCTATTGCTACCCTAGTACTAACCCTAATTCTATGCCTACCCCAAACCCTAACTCCATTAGTAGTACTAACCTTAGCCCTCATTCTAGCTCTAAATTTAACCCAAACCCTAACCCTAACCCTGACCCTTATTCTGACCCTAACACTAAACCTAGGTTTTAAACCTGACCCTAAATTTTATCCAAAACCTAACACTACCCCTACCATTAACCCTAACCCTAAACCTAACACTAACACTAGCAATAGACATAAACCTAATCCTAAATATAGTCATAACCCTAACCTTAGCCCTAACAATATCCCTTAACCAAACCAAACACTCACTCTAACCCTAGACATAACCCTAGTCCTCATTCTGGACCTAACACTAAACCTAATCCTAACCTGAACTCTGACACTTACCCTAACAAAAATCCTAACTCTAAACATTATCCTAACCCAAAAACTAACCCTAACACTAGATGAACTCTAAATCTAGCCATAACCATAACTCTAGCTCTAACATTACCCATATACCGAACACAAGCCCTAAACCTCACATAAAACCTAGCAATAATTACAGCCCCAAACCTAATCCTAAGCACAACCCTAACCCTAAAACTAGCCCTAACCCTAAATGTAACCGTAACCCTTGTTCTAGTTCTAACTGTAGCTCAAACCCTAAACCTTACCCTAAACATAACCCTAGTCAAAACCCTAAACCTCACTAATTCTAGACCTAATCCTAACTGTAACCATAGCCCAAAGCCTAGCTCTAACTATGTATTACACTAGCCATAACCCTAAAACTAGCCCTAACCCTAAATGTAACCGTAACCCTTGTTCTAGCTCTAACTGTAGCTCAAACCCTAAACCTTACCCTAAACATAACCCTAGTCAAAACCCTAAACCTCACTAATTCTAGACCTAATCCTAACTGTAACCATAGCCCAAAGCCTAGCTCTAACTATGTATTACACTAGCCATAACCCTAAAACTAATGGTAACCCTAGCTTTAAACCTAACCCTAACCCTACCCTAGCCCTGACTGTAACCCTAACCCTCACCTTAGCCCTTAACATAGCTCAATCCCTAACTATTAAACTTAACCTAAACCTAACACTAACCCAAGACCTAATCATAGCCCTAACCCCAGCCTTAATCCTAACCTTAACCCTAGCCCAAACCCTAGCTCGAACCCTACCCATTACCCTAACCCTAAACTTAACTTAATGATAACACTAGGTGTAAAGATAAACGTACCATAACCCTAAACCAAAACCTAATCCTAGAACTAACAGTGAACCTAACCCTAACCCTAAATCTAAGTTAGCTCAAAACCTAACCCTAATTCTAAACCTAAACCTAAGGGTAACCTAAACCTAACCCTATCTTTTACCTGACATCTAAACCTATTACCCTAACCCTAATGATAACCCTCGCCCTAACTGTAACACTAACCATGACCATAAACGAAGACCAAACTCTAAATAAACCTTAGCCATAGCAAAAATCCTAGCTCAAACCCTAAACCATACGCTGAACCTAATCCTAACTGTGACCCTCGCCCTAACCCTGACCCTAACCCTAATTCTAGCCCTCATTTTAACCATAACCCTAGCCCTAACCCCAGGTCTAACCCTATAAAATACCCTAATGATAACCATAACCCTAATGCTAACCCTAAGCCTAACCCTAAAACTATCACTATCTTAAACTTAACCTGAACCATAAACCTAACACTATCCATTACCTTAACCCTAATTCTAACCCTGATGCTAATTTGAGCCTTAACTCTAAACTTTAACCTAACCCAAACCCGAAGCCTGACTCTGACCCTAATAATACCCCATGTCTTATTCTGACCCTTTCCCTAAACTTAACATTTTAATTTGACCAAGCCATAAACCTTACCCTAAAAAATATCACTTAATATAAACCTTGACCTGACATTAGTCCTAGCCCTAATTCTTGACCTATATCTAACACAAAACCTAGCCCTAATCCATGAATCTAGCTTTAATCCTAAACCTAACCATAACCTTAGCCCTAACCCTAAAGCTAATCATAAAACTAGCTCTAACCCTAACCATAGCACTAAAACAAAATCAAGCAACAGGCCTAACACTAACCTTAACTTAAAACAAACCTAGCACTACACGTAGATCTAACCCTAGCCCTAATTCGAACCTAATCATAACCTTAAAAATAACTCTGAACCTGAATTATATTCTAGCACTCATCCTAGCTCTAAACACCACCCTAAACTTAAACTGAAACTTAACAGTAACCCTAGTCCTAATTCGAGTTCTAACCCTAACCCTAAAACTAACCCTGACCTGACTGGTATCCTAACACTAACTATAACTATAAATATCACCAGAATCTTAAACCTAAGCCTAACACTTGACCTATCCCTACCTCTAACCCTAATTGTAACCCAAGTTCTTATATTAGCCATTGCCCTAACCCTAGCCTTAAACCTCACACAAAACTCGTCCTAATCTGAGCCCTAAACCTAACTTTAACCCTAACCATAAACCTAACCCTAGCCCTAACCCTATGCCTTACCCTGAGCAAAACCTTAAACCTAATGGTAAACCTAGACCTATCCCTCATCCTTAGGCTAACCAAATACTAACCATACTAATAGTCCTAACCCTAGATCTCATTCTAGCTCTACTGCTATCCCAAACCCTAATCCTAACCCTTACCCTTATTCTGACCATAACATATACCCTAGGGCTTAACCTGAACCTAACCCTAAACCAAACCCTAACACTAGCCCTAATTGTAAACTTATACCTAAACCTAACCCTTCCACTAGCTCTAGATCTAAACCTAATCCTAAATGTAGCCTGAACTCTAGTTATAGACCTAAACCAAATCCTAGCCCTAGCCCTAAAAAAACCTTTACCTCACCCAAACACTAACTCAAACCCTAGACTTAAACCTAGTCCTAATTCTGGCTGTAACCCTAACTTTAACTCTAACCCAAACATTGACCCTGCCTTTAACACTAAACCTACCTCTAAACCTAAAACGAACCAAAACCTAAACCTAACTTTAGACCCAGCCATAACCCTAATCCTAAAACTAGCCCTAATCATAACTCTAGATCTTACATTACCCATAGCCCTAACCCTAGGCCTAAACCTAACACTAAACATAGAGCTAATTTTAGGCCTAAACCTAGCCTTAAGCATAACCCTAATCCTAACACTAGCCCTATACTTAACCCTAGCCCTCGCCTTAGTCCTAAGATAGTCAAAGTCTAAACTTTACCCTAAACATAAACCTAGACCTATCCTTAACTCTCACTCTAACCCTAGCCCAAATCCTACACTTAACCTAGCCCTAAACCTAGCTCTAAGCCTACCCATTACCCTAACCCTAAACCTAAACTTATTGACAATCCTGGCCAGAACACTTATGTTAACCCTAACTCTAACTGGAAAACTAACCAGAGACATAACCCTAAAATTGCCATTCAGCATAGCCCTAAATCTAAATCAAACCATAAACCTAATCATAGACCTAAACATAACCATAGTTCTAATCCTAAAACTATCACTAATTCTAACTCTAAACCAAATCTAAACTTAAACTAACCCTATCCGTTACCTTAACCCTTACCCTAACGTTAATGATAACCCTAGCCCTAACTCTAACCCTAATCTTAAACCTACCTTAATCCTATCCCTAGACCTAACACTAAACCTAGCCCTAACCCTAGCTCAAAACCTAACCTTTATGCTAAACATAACTCTAAACCTAACCCTAACCCTAATTTTAACACTAACTCTAACCCTAACTCAAGGTATATTCCTAACCTTAACTCTATTTCTAATCTAATCTCTAACCCTATCAATTACCCTAACCATAACCCTTACCCTAATGCTAACCCTAAGCCTAAACTAACCCTATCGCTAAGGCTAACCGTATCAATTACCCTAAACCAAACCTGAACCTTAAACCAAACCCTAACAATACCCTAACCCTAACCCTAACGCTAATTTGAACTGTAAATCTAAATCGTTACCTAAGCCAAATCCTTATCCTAATAAACACCGAGCTGTAAACCTGACCCTTACCCTAAACTTAACCCTTACACTAGACATAGCCATAAGCCTAACCCTAAAACTATGTTTAACCATAACCTTAGACCTGATATTAGGCCTAGCACTAATCCTAGCCCTGAATATAAAACAAGCACTATCCCTCATCCTAGCCCTAAACCTTGCCTTAATTATAGCCCTAACCCCAACCCGCACCCGAACTTTAACTCTAACCCTCACCCTAAGTCTAAACCTAGCTATAACACAATTCTTTATCCTAAACTTAAACCAAACCCTATCCTTATGGCTAGGCCTAAGCTGAACACTAACCCTAGCCCTAATCCTAGCCCTAATTACTCCTATGCAAAACCCTAACTCTAATTTTAGCCATATCACTAACTCTAACTCTCACACTATCCCTATCACTAGTTCTAACACTATCCCTTACCATACCTCTAACCCTGGCCCTAACCCTTGCCCTATCATTAATTATAGCCTAATCCTAGATCTAAACCCAACTATAAAAATAACCCTAACCCTAAGTCTAAGCCTAAAACTAACACTAGCCGTAACCCTAATACTAATTGTAAAACTAGCCCTAACCCTAACCCTAGACTAAAACAAAACTGAGCAATAGACCTAACCCTAAACCTTAACTTAAACCAAACCCGAAACTACTATAAGAACTAATCCTAGCCCTAATTGAGTCCTAACCATAACCTTAAAACTAACCCTGACCCTGATTCATATCCTAACACTCACCCTAGCTCTAAACATGATGCTAACCTTAAACCAAACCCTAACAGTAAACCTAGCCCTAATTCGAGTCCTATCTCAAATCCTAAAGCTAACCTTGACCCTGAGTCTTATCCTAAAAATAACTCTAGCTCTAAATATCACTCTAACCATAAATCTAACACTAACACTAGAACTAACCCCTAACCCTAACTATAAAGCTAACCCTAATTGTAACCCTGGTTCTTACTTTACCTATTGCCCTAATTTTAGCCCTAACACTAACACAAAAACTAGCCCTAATTGGAGACCTAAACCTAGCTTTAACCCTAAACCTAACCCTACCCCTACCCCTAACACTAGGTTTAAACCTACCCCTAAACCTAAGAAAAACCCTAACATTAATGGTAACACTAGAACTCTCCCTAATCCTCAGGATAATGAAAACTCTCGCCATATTAATAGTCCTAACCCTAGCCCTCATTCTAGCTCAAACCTTATCCAAAACCTTAACCATAACCCTGACCCTTATTCTGACCATAACACAAACCTAGGTCTAAACCTGACTCTAACGCTAGACCAAACCATAACACTAGCCCTACCAGTAAACTTATACCTAAACCAAACCCTATCACTAGCTCTAGGCCTAAACCTAATCCTAAATCTAGCCTTAACTCTAGCTCTAGACCTAAACAAAAACCTAGCCTTAGCCCTAACAATAACCCTTAACTTAACGCAATGACTAACCCTCCCCTAGACATAAACCTAGTCCCAATTCTGGCTTTAACCTTAACTCTAACTCTAAACTGAACACTGATTCTGCCTTTAACACTAAATCTATCTCTAAACCTTACCCTAACCGGAAACCTAAACCTAACACTAGAAATAGCCATAACCCTAACCATATAACTAGCCCTAATCATAATCCTAGCTCTTAGATTATCCATAGCTCTAACTCAATGCCTTAAACTAACACAAAACCTAGAGTGAATTCTAGGCCTAAATCTAGCCCTAAGCAAAACCCCAACCCTAACCCTAGCCCTAACCCTAACCCTAAAACTAACCCTAGCTTTAGTCTCAAACTTTACTCAAAGCCTATCCCTACCATAAATATAAACTTACACCTATACCTTACTCTAAACCCTAACCCAAGCCCTAACCCTAAACTTAACCCTAGCCATAAACCTAGCTCTAAACCTACACCTTACCTAACCCTACACTTAACTGTATTGATAACCCTAGACTTAACCCTAAACATAACCCTAACCCTAACCAGAAAACTAACAATAGACCTAACCCTAAAAGTAACACTCGCCATAGCCCTAAACCTAGCTCAAAACCTTACCTGTACCATAAAACTAAACATAACCGTAGCCTTAACATTAATCTTAAAATTAAATCTAACCCTAAACCTAAACATAAACCTACATCTAAGCATAACCATTACCCTAACCCTTATCCTAACCCTAATGTTAACCCTAGCCCTAAACTTAACTCTAACCCTACACCTACCATAATCCTGTCCCTAGACCAATGGCTGAACCTATTCCTCTATCTATCCCTAGCACTAACACTACCTCAAACCCTAGCCATTACCCTAAAATTAATCCTAGCCCAAAACCTAACCCCAATCCTAGCCCTAATCCTAACTGTAACCATAGCCCACACTCTAGCTCTAACTCTAGCCATTACCCTAATCATAACACTAAACCTTATGCTAAACCTAGCCCTAACCGTAAACCTAACCCTTACTCTATCCCTAGCCCTGATTCTAACCTGAAGCCTCAACCTAGCCCTAACACTTACTCAATCCCTGACACTTACCCTTAACCTAACCATAAGAAAATGATAAGCCTAACCCTAAACCTAACCCTAGACCTAGCCCTAATCCTAAACTTTAAACTAGACTTAACCTTAGCTCTAACCCCAGCAATTACCCTGACCCTAACCATTAATGTCACAATAAACTTAGCCCTAACCCTAAACTTACTCTAACCCTACTGGAAACCTAACCCTAGACCTAACCATAAACCTAAACCTTGCCATAGTCCTAACCCTAGCTCAAACACTAACAATTATGCTAAACTTAACACTAACCCTAGTCCTAAATCTAAACCTAACACTAACCCCCCTAACCCTACATCTAAACCTTTTGATACCCTTAACCCTAATAGCAACCCTAATCCTAATCCTAGATCTAATCCTAAGCCTAACCCTATCCTTAGCACTAACCCTAGCTCAAACCCTAACCCATAACTTAAAACTAACCCTTGCCTTAACTGTAACCCTAACCCTAAATCTAGCCCTAATCCTAAGCATAACCCTAGCCCTAACCCTAGCTCTAACCCTATCCATTACCCTAATGATAACCATAAACCTAAAGCTAACCCTAGGCCTAACCCTAACCCTATCTATTACCGTAATGATGACCATAAACCTAAAGCTAACCCTAGGCCTAACCCTAACCCTATCTATTACCCTAAACCTAATATGAGCCCTAAACCTAACCTGAAACCTAAACCTAACCTTATCCATTATCCTAACCCTAACTCAAACCTAATGCTAATTTGAGCCATAACCCTAAACCTCAACCTGTCCCAAACCCAAAACCTGACTGTGACGATTATAATACCCCTACCTCTCAATTTGAACCTCACCCTAAAGCTAACTCTGACACTAAACCTAGTTATAAATTTTACCCCAAAACTATTCTGAACCATAACCCTAGACCTGATATTAGCCCTAGCCCTAATTCTTGCCATAACCCTAACACAAACGCTAGCCCTCATCCTAGCCCTATAACTAGCCTTGATCCTAACCCAAACAATAACTCTATCCCTGTCCCTAATTCTATCCCTCGCCCTAGTTGTGAACCTTGCTATAACCCCATCCCTTCCCCCAAACCTAACCCTAACTCTAACTCTAGACTTAAACCTTACAATAATCCTAGACCTGATCCTAGCCCTAATTTATCCCTAACCCTAACACTAGCACTAAGACTAATTCTAACTCTCACCCTAGCCCTATTCCTAGATCTAACCCTATTCGTTACCATAACCGTAACTTGCCCTAACATTAGCCCCAAAACTAGCCCTAGCCCTAACCCTAGAACTAACCATAACTCTAAGTCCAACCTTAACCCTAAGCGTAAACCTCACACTAACACTAGCCATAACACTAACACTAATCCTAAAACTAGCCCTAATCTAGTTCAAGCCCTAAAACAAAATCGAGCCATAGCCGTAACCCTAACCCTTAACCTAAACGAAAATCTAACTCTACACCTAGCCCTAACATCAGCCCTAATTCCACTCCTAACCTAACCCTAAAACTAACCATGAGCCTGACCTTACTCTAACCCTAGCTCTAACATCTCCCTAAAAGTATACCTAAACCTTAAACTAGAACTAGCCCTAATAGTAACCCTAAAAGTAGCCCTAATCATAACTCTAGTTCTTACATTAGCCTTAGCCCTAATCCAACCCTAACCTAACCAAAAACCTAGCCCTAAACTGAGACCTACACCTCGTTTTAATCCTAACCCTAACCCTAACCCTAATTATTACCCTAAACCTACCCCTAACCCTAAAACTGGCCCTAACCGTAAACCTAACCCTAGACTTAATCCTAACCATAATCCTAGCCCTAACTCTAGCTCTAATCCTATCCATTACCCTAACATAAAACTAATCCTAATGCTAACCCTAGCCCTGAACTTAACCCTAATCCTAAACCTAGACCTGACACTAACCCTAATCTTCATGCTAGCCCTAAACATAGCTCAAAATCTAACACTTACCCTACACCTAACCCTAACACTAACCCTATATCTAACCCTAACCTTAACCCTAGCCCTAATCCCAACTATAACCCTAGCCCTAACCTATCCATTACCCTAAACATAAGCCTAACCCAAACATAGCTCTAAATATAGTACTAACCCCAACCATTACCCTAACCCTAACTATAGATGTCATAATAACACTAGCCCTAACCCTAAAACTATTCTAACCCTAACTGTAAACTTAACCCTTGTCCTAACTCTAAACCTACACTAAACCTAACTGTAGACCTAACCCTAGACCCAACCATAATCCTAACCCTTACCATAGTTTTAATCCTAGCTCAAATCCTAAGAGTTACCCTAAACCTAACACTAACCCTAGTCCTAAACCTAAATCTAACCCTATCCATTTAGGCTTAACCCTAAACCTATCACTAACACTAACCTTATTCTTACCTAAACCTAACCTGAACACTAAACCTAACCTTATCAATTACTCTAACCCTAACCCTAACCCTATTGCTAATTCGAGCCCTAAATCTAAACCAAAACTTAAACCAAACTCTGAACAAGACACTGACTCTAATAGCACACCTAGCTCTAAACCTGATCCTTACCCTAAACATAACCCTTAAACTAGACCTAGCCATAAAACTAACATTAACAGTATCCCTAACCATATCCCTATACCTGATATTAGCACTATACCTAATTCTTGCCTTAAACCTAACACAAAGCAGAGCCCTCATCCTAGCCCTAAACCTAGCCTTAACCCTAACACGAACTGTAATCCTAGCCTAAACCCTAATTTCAACCCTAGCCCTAGTTATGAATCTAGGTATAACCACATCATTCCCCCTATCCCTAACCCTAACACTATCACTAACACTAAACCTAACCCTAACTCTAGGCCTAACCCTAACACTAACCATAGCTCAAATCCTAGCCCTAATTTATTGCCAACTGTAACCCTAACTCTAACCTTAGCCCTAAGACTAAAACTAACTGTAGCCCAAGACCTATTTCTAGTACCAACCTTATCTATTACCTAACCCTAACACTAGCCCTAACCTTAGCCCTAAACCTAGCCATAGTCCTAAACCTAGAACTAACTCTAACTCTAAATCTACCCTAACTATAAAGCTAAACCTCACCCTAACACTAGCCCTAAACCTAATTCTAATTAGAAGACTAGCCCTAACCCTAGCCATAGCCCACACAAAAAACTGAGCTATAGCCCTATTCCTAACCCTTAACCTAAACCAAATCCTAATTCTACACCTAGTCGTAACCCTATCCCTACAACTAATACTGACCCTGACTCTGACCCTAAAACTAACCCTACCTCTAAACATCACCCTAACCCTAAACCTAACCCTTACACTAGACCTAGCCCCAATCCTAACCCTAAAACACTCCCTAACTGTAAAGCTAGTTCTTACATTAGCCAGGGCCCTAACCCTAACACAAAACCTATCACTAAACTGATCCTCAACTCTAGCTTTAACCCTAAACCTAACCCTAACACTAACACTAACCCAAACCCTAGCTCTAAACATATTCCTTACCCTAAGCCAAACTCTCACCCTAAGGCTACCATAGTTCTAACCGTAACCCTTAGCTTACCCCAAATTCTAACTCAATTACTATTCCTAACCCTAGACCTAATTCTGTGAATAACCCTAAAACGAAGCCTAAACCTAACCCTTCCCTTATTCTGACCCTAACACTAACAATAGGTCAAAGCCTGACCTTATCACTAAACCGAGCCCTGACACTAGACCTACCTATACCTATACCTAAAACTAACCATAAAACTAGCACTAGACCTAAACTTAATCCTAAATATAGCCATAACTCTAGCCCTAGTCCTAAACAAAAACCTAGCCCTAGCCCTAAAATAACCATTAACCTAAAGCAAAGACTAACCCTAGCCCTAGACTTAAACCTAGTTCTAATTCTGACCCTAACCAAAACCCAGTACTAGCCTGAATAATGATGCTTAAGCTAACACAAACCCTAGCTCTGGACCTTATCCTAACCGAAAACTTAAACCTAACACTAGACATATGTATAAACCTCACACAAATACTAGCCCTAACCATAACCCTAGCTCTTACATTATCCATAGCCATAACACTAGCCATGAACCTCACACAAAACCTAGCCCTAATACAAGCCCTAAACCTAGACCTAAGCATAACCTTAACCCTAAACCTAGCACAAACCCTAAACCTAATGCTTGCTCTAGATCAAACCCTAGCTCCAATTCTAACCCTTATTCTAAACATAACCCTAGCTCTAACCCTAACTCTAACCCTACCCCTCATCCTAACTGAAACCATAGCCCAAATCCTAGCTCTAACTTTATCCATTACCTAAAACATAACCTTAAACCTAATGCTAAACCTAGCCCTAACCCTAACCCTAAATGTAGCCCTGATTCTAACCATAACAATCACCCTAGCCCTAACCCTAGCTCTAACCCTAACACTTACCTTAAACCTAACCCTAACACTAGCCCAAGATGTAACCAAAACCCTAGCCTAATCCCAAACTTAATGTAAGCCCTAACACTAGCACTAAACATATTCATTATTCTAAATATAAGCCTTAACCAAATACTAACCCTAGGCCTAACCTGAACCCTATCCCTAACACTAACCCTATATATTACTCTAAACCTAACCTAACTGTAAACCTAACTTTATCCATTACTCTAGCCCTAACCCTAACCCTAATGCTAATTTTAGCCCTAACCTTAAACCTTAACCCAAACCAATCCTTAACCCATACTCTGACCATAATTATAACGTAGCCCTATACCTGACCCCCATGCTAAACCTAACCCTTACACTAGACCTAGCCATAAAACTATCCCTAACTCTATCCCTAACCATAACCCTATACCTGACATTATCCCTAGCCCTTATCCTAGCCCTAACCCTAACACAAACACTAGCCCTCATCCTAGCCCTAAACCTAGACTTAATCCTAAATGAAACCTCACCTAGTCCTATCCCTAAATATATACCTCGCCCTAGCACTGAAACTAGCTATATAACCCCAACCCATCCCCTAAAACTCACCCTAACCTTAGCCCTAACCCTACGCCTAACCCTAACACTAACCATAGCGCTAATCCTAGCCCTATTTAAACCCTAACCTTAAACCTACCCCTAACCCTAGCCATTGTTCTAACCCTAAATCTTAACCAAAACCAAACCCTAACTCATAACTAGCCATAACCCAGGTTCAAATTCGAGTCTAGGCCTAAAACTAACCCTCACTCTGACTCATATCCAAACACAAACCCTAACTCTAAATATCACCCTAACCTGTAAACAAATACTAACACTAGACCTAGCCATAACCCTAACCCTAAAACTAATCTCAATCATAACCCTGGTTCTTACATTGGCCTTAGCCAAAACCTAGCCCTAACTCTAACACAAAAATAGCCCTAATCCATGCCCTAACACTAGATTTAACCCTAACCCTAACCCTAAAACTAGCCCTAAACCTAATCCTAATCCTAGCCCTCACCCTAGCTCTAATCCTATCCATTACCCCAAAACAAACCCTATTCATAATGCTAACTCTAGTCCTAATCCTAATACTTAGACAAACCCAAACAATAACCCTATTACTAGTCCTAACAGTAGCCTCATTCTAGATCTAACCCTAACCTAAAACCTCACCCTAACCTTCACCCTTATTCTGACCCTAATACTAATTATAGGTCTAAATTTGACCCTAAACTGAAACCAAAACCTGAAACTAGCCCCACAAGTAAACTTATACCTAAACCTAACCCTAACACTAGCCCCGTGCCTAAACCTAATCCTAAATCTAGCTATTACTCTAGCCCTTGACCTGAACAAAAACATAGTCCTAGCCCTAACAATAACACTTAACCTAAACCAAACACTAACCCTACCACTAGACCTAACACTAGTCCTATTCTGGCTTTCACCCTAACCCTAACTTTAACCTGAACAGTGACCCTCACACTAACATTAATCCTAGCTATAAACCTGACCCTAACACAAACCTAAAAATAACACTATACCTAGCATTAAGCCTAACCCTAAAACTAGCTCTAATCAGAATCCTAGATTTTACATTACATATAGCACTATCCCTAGGCCTAAATCTAACACAAAACTTAAATAACCCCAACCCTGATGGAGGCCTAAACCTACCTTAAGCCTAACCCTCTCCCTAACCCTAACCCTAGTCCTAACCCTAACCCGAACCCACACCTTCATCCTAATCCTAGCTCAAAGACTAACCCTTAGCCCAAACATGACCCTAGCACTATTCCTAACCATAACCCTAACCATAGCCCTAATCCTAACCTTAACCCTAAACCTAAAACTAGCTCTAACCCTAGGCATTAGCCTAACTCTAACCCTAAACCTAAAAATAACCCTATCCCTAACCCTAACTGAAACCCTAATCCAAACTATAAACTGATCCCTAGACCTATCTCTAAACCTACAATTTGCCATAGCCTTAACACAAACTCAAAACCTAAATTTTACCTTAAAACCGACAGTAAACCTAGCCTTAAGACTAAACTTAAATCTAAACCTAACCTTAACTATAAAGCTAACCTTACATCTAACCCAATCTATTAACGTAAACCTAATGCTAACCCTAATGAAAACCCTAGCCCTAGCCCTAAGCCTAACACTGACCATAACACTAAGCCTAATCCTCGTCCTAGACATAACCCTAGCACAAAACCTAACCTTTACCCTAAATCAAACCCTAACCCTACCCTAAGCTAGGGTTACTAGCCCGAACTCAAAACCTAATCTAACTCTAGCCCTAATCCTATCCTATCCCTAGACCTAAATATAGCTCTAACCCTATATATTATCCTTATGATAACCCTAATCCTAATGCTAACCCTAGGCATAACCCTAACCCTTTTGCTAACCCTAAAGCTCTCCATTGCCCTAAACCTTCCCTGAAAACCTAAACCTAACACAATCAATTGCCCTAACCCTAACCCAAATCCTAATGCTCATTTTAGCCCTATCCCTAAACCTTAACCTAAAACAAACCTTAACCCTGATCCTGACCCTAAAAATACACCTAGCTCTAAACCTGACCCTTACCCTAAGCCTAAAACTTACACTAGACCTAGACACAAACCTAACCCTAAATCTACCCCAAACTTTAACACTAGACCTGATATAAGCCCTAGCCCTAATTGTAGACCTAACCCTACAAGTTACCCTAGGCCTCATCCTAGCCCTTAACTTAGTCTTAATCATAACCCTAACACTAACCCTAGTCCTAAACAAAATTCTAACCATCACCCTACCTCTAACCCTAGCTATAACAACATACCGTACCCTAAAATTAACTATAACCCTAGCACTCACACTAGGCCTAACCTGAACAATAACCCTAGCCCTAATCCTAGCCCTAACTTAGCCCTATCCATAAAAATATCCAAAACCCTAGGCCTAAGATTAACTCTAACTCTCACCGTAGACCTAGCCCTAGTTCTAACCCTATCTGTTACTGTAACCATAAACCTAGCCCTGACCCTTGCCCTTAGTTAGACCTAGCCCTAATCCTAGACCTAATGCTAAATCTAAATCTAACCCTAACCAAAAGCCTAAGCCTAACACTAATACTAGCCCTAACCCTAATGCTAATCTTATAACTAGCCCAAACACTAAACCTAGGACTTAAAACCAAACTGAGCAACAGCCCTAACACTAAACCTTAACTTAAACCAAACACTAACAGTACACTTAGTGGTAACCCTAGCCCTAATTCGAGTCCTAACCCTAACCTTAAAACTTACCCTTACCCTGACTCATATCCTAAAACTGACTCTAGCTCTAAAGGCCACCCTAAACTTAAACCAAACCCTAAAATTAACCCTAGCCCTAATTGTGCTAATCCTAACCCTAAAACTATCCTTGATGCTTTCTCATATCCTAACAATAACTCTAGCTCTAAATATTACTGTAACATTAAACCTAAACCTAACACTAGACCTACCCCGAACTCTAAACCTAAAACTAACCCTAATTGTAACCCTGGGTCTTACATTAGTGAATGCCAAAATCTAGCCCTAATCCTAATACAAAAACTAGCCCTAATCCGAGCTCAAAATTTATATTTAACCATAAACCTAACCCTAACACTAGCATTAACCCTAGCTCTAAGGCTATCCCTTAACCTAAGGAAAACCCTAACCCTAATGGTAACCCTAGACCTATCTCTAATTCTTAGGTTAACCAAAACTCTAACCCTATAGATAGTCTTAACCCTAGCCCTCATTCTAGTTCTAACCCTATCCCGAACTCTAACGCTAACCATGACCCTTATTCTGACCCTAACCCTAGGTCTAAAACTGACCCTAACCCTAGACCAAACCCTAACATTAGCCCTAGACCTAAAGCAAATCCTAAATCTAGCCTTAACTCTTCTCCTAGACCTAAACATAAACCTAGCCCTAGCCCTAACAATAATACTTACCCTATCTCAAACACTAACCTAACCTTAGACCTAAACATAGTGCTAATTCTGGCTGTAACCCTAACACTAACTCTAACCCAAACACCAACTCTGTCTTTAGAGTAAACCTGTCTGTAAATCTGACCCTACCCGAAAATCTAAACCTACCACTAGACCTAGCCATAACCCTAACCCTACAACTAGCCCTCAACATAACCCTAGCTCTTACATTACCCATAGCCCTAACCCTAGCCCAAAGCCTAAATCAAGCCTTAAGCATAACCCTAACACTAACCCTAGCCCTAACTCTAACCTAACTCTCGCCTTAGTCCTAATCCTAGCACAAATCCTAAACATTATTCTAAACATAAACCTACACCTATCCCTCAACCGAACCCTAACACTAGCCCTAATCCTAACCTTAACCTAGCCTTAAACCTAGCTCTAAACCTACCAATTACTCTAAACCTAAACCTAACCTTATTGATAATTCTAGGCTTAATGCTAAACCTAAACATAACTGGAAAACTAACCCTAGACCTAACCTTAAATCTCACACTTGCCATAGACCGAAACCCTAGCTCAAACCCTAACCCTTACTATAAACCTAAACATAACCATAGCCCTAACTCTAAGCCTAAACCTCAATCTAACGTTAAACATAGCCCTAAATCCACATATAATCTTATACATTACTCTAACCCTAACCCTATCCCTAATGATGTCACTAGCCCTAATCCTAACCCTAACCCTATGAGTACTATAATCTTATCCCTAGAAGTAACCTAAACCTAACCCTCACCCTAACTGTAACCCTAGCTCAAAACCTAATCCTTTTGCTAAACATAAACCTAAGCCTAAACCTAGTTTTAACCTTAACCCTAACCCTAATTCAAGAACTATTTCTAACCATAAATCTAGCCCTAAACTTAGCTCTAATTCCATCCATTATACTAACCATAACCCTTAACCTAATGCGAATGCTAGGCCTAATCTTAACCCTGTCACTAACCTTAACCCTATCAATTACCCTAAACCTAAACTGTAAACAAAACCCTATCAGTACCTAACCCACACCCTAGTGCTAACTCAAGCCCTAACCATAAACCCTAACCTCAAGCAAACTCTAACAATGACCATGACCCTAATAAGTCTCCTAGCTCTAAGGCTGAATTTACATTAAACCTAACACTTACACTAGACCTAGCCATAACCCTGATCCTAAAACTATCCCAAAACATAACCTTAGACCTGACATTAGCCATAGCTCTAATCCTAGTCCTAAACCTAACACAAACCCCAGCCCTTATCCTAGCCCTAATCCTAGCCTTAATCCTAACCCTAAACCGAAATTTAGGCCTAACCCCAAAATTAACCCTAGCCATAATCTTAGCCCTAATTTAGTCCTATTCCTAACCCTAGCCCTAACCCTAGCCCTAAAACTAAATCTAACTCCTACCCTAGCCCCATCACTAGTTTGAACCCTATTCCTTACCTGAACCCTAATCCTAGCCCTAATCCTAGCCCTAACCCTAGCCCTATCATTAGCTCTAGCCCTAACCTAGATCTAATTTTAACTCTAAATCAAATCCTAATCCTAAACCTAACCCTAACTCTATATCTAAAACTAGCCCTAAAACAAAACCAAGCCATAGCCCTAACCCTAAGCCTTAACCTAAACCAAACCTTAATCCTAACCCTAACCTTAGCTCTAATTCAAGTTTTAAGTTGAAAACTAGAACTAACACTGACCTTGACTGTGACCATAATACTAACCCTAGTCTAAACATCACCCTAACCCTAACACTAAACCTAACACTATACCTACCACAAACCCTAACCCTAAATTTAACCCTAATTGCAACCTGGTACTTACATTAGCCTTACCCCCTAACCCTAGCACTAAGTTAACCCCAAATCTAGCCCAAAACCAAGCTCTAACCTGAGTTTTAACCCTAAACCTATTCCTAACCCTAACCCTAATCAAAATCATAACTCTAGCCCTAACCCTATCTCTAACCCTAACCATTGCCTTAACCATAACCCTAGGCCTAAACTTGACCCTATCCTTAATCCTAAACCTGTGCATTATTCTAAACCAAACTTAAACCCTAAACCTCACCTTATAATTTCACTAACACGAACCATAAAGATAATTCGAGCTCTAACATTAAACCTTAACCTATCCCAAATTTCTAACCCAGAACATGACTCTAATAATACACCTAGCTCTAAACCTGACCCTAACTCTTAACCTAACACTTATATTAAATGTAGCCATAAACCTAACTGTAAAACTATCTTTAAACATAACCATAGATCTGATATTAGCCCCAGCCCTAATCCTAGCCCTAACACTAAAAGAAACCATAGCCCTCATCCTAGCCCCAAACCTAGCCTTAATCATAACCCTAACCCTAATCATAGCCCTAACCCTAATTCTAACCCTCACCCTATCTCAAAACCTAGCTATAATGCCATTCCTTATACTAAACTTAACCCTAACCCCAACCCTAACGCTAAGCCTAAATTGAACACTAACCATAGCCCTAATTCTAGCTTTAATTTTACCCTATCCCTAACCGTAACCCTAAACGTGGCCCTAAGATGAACTCTAACTCTCACACTAGCCATATCTCTACTTCTAAAGCTATCCATTACCGTAATCCTAACTCTAGCCCTAACCCTATCCCTAAACCTAGCAATAACCACTGCCTAATCTTTATTCCTATTCCTAACCCTAGATCTAACCCTAACTCTAAATCTAACCCTAAGCCTAAGCCTAACATTAACACTAGCTCTAGCCCTAATGCTAATCATAAAAATAGTACTAACCCTAACCCTTACAGTAAAACAAACCCGAGCAATAGCCCTAACCCTAAACCTTAACTTAAACCAAACCTTAACACTACACCTAGACCTAACCCTAGCCCTAATTAGAGTCCTAATCTTAACCTTGATACTAACCCTAACTCTGACTCACATCCTAACACTCACCCTTGCTCTAAACACCACCCTAACCCTAAAACAAACCCTTACAGTAATCCTAGCCTTAATTCGAGTCCTAACCATAACCCTAAAAGTAAACCTGACCCTGACTATTAACCTAACACTAACACAACTCTAAATTTCACCCTAACCTTAAACCTAATCCTAACACTAGATGTTTAACCCCTAACCATCACCCTAAAACTAACCCTAAAACCCATAGTTCTTACATTAGTCATTGCTCTAACCCTAGCCTTAATCCTAACACAGGAGCTAGCCCTAATCCAAGCTGTAAACCTAGCTTTAACCCCAACCCTAGTCCTAATCCTAGCTCTAACCCTATCGCTTACCCTATGCCAAAACCTAAACCTAATGCTAATAATAATCCTAATCCTAATCCTTAACCTAAACCAAACCCTAACCCTAACCCTGACCCTTATTCTTACCCTAACTCTCACACTAATCATAGGTAATTATGATTAAGGTATAAATTCAAACTCCTTATCTGTATTCATGAAATTACCCTATGTATAAATAGTAAAAGTTAGGAGGCTGAAAGTGGGATAGAGGGAGAAAGAAAAAAGTAGAAAAAATAACAAATAAATAGATGGAGAAAGAAAATAAGAGAAAATAAAGAGGTGGTGAGTTGGGGCCTATGTAATTCCTCTATATTATACTATTCTAGTGATTCAGTTCTTAAAGTCCAATTTCATGGAAAGTTCTTGGTTTCACATATATTGATGTTGTAAGGACCAGAGGGGAAGAGTAGAGGAGAATGGGTGAGAAAGGTAAGAAAAAATAGTCTCTCAGAACTCTGTTTTCTTTTCTTGCAGTAGGTGGAGTTGTCTATTCCTAGCTTGAGTTTCTGTGCTCAGGGTGGTGGAGGTAGCCAGGGTGAGAGAGCTTGAGCTTCTTCCTGGAGCCTTCCTACTCTTAGTCTCTGAATTGGAAACCAGGTGCCTGTACAGTTACTGTTCCGCATTAATAGCTACACCCCCAAAAGCTTGTGAGAAAAATCTTGAGTTATCACATCTGGAGGTAGGAGAGTTGAAAACCTCTTACCTGATAAGCTGCAGAACCAAGCTGGTAGTCACACCCAGTGATAGATGTCGAGTAACGGTTTGAAAGATAGATTCCATCTATTACCCATGTATGGTGTTTGGTGAAGTGGGTGGTTCTGGAGTGACCTTGTACTGTGTCCAGAGCTCGTTCTGGTGATTCTCAAGCAAAGTCTCTGTGTTCTGTGCTGCTTTCTGTCTGCACAGTGAGCGCCCATGTGGCTGAGACTGCTATCTGCACTCAGAGAAACTGCACAGCTGAGCCTTCCATCTGAGCTGAGAGCACCCATGGGGCCCTAGTTTTCTTCAAATTTCTATGATACTGGGCAGCATTCACCTTTTACTTAGCCTTACTATGCTCCAGAGGTTTTGGGCCTTGTCGGTTCAATGGTTCACTGTCAGAAACAATTTGGGTTTTAAGGTTTCCCTTCATTATGGCTTATAGATGTGAATGAAAATTGAGCTGGAAATCCAACAGGGTTGGCAGGAGGTGCTTGAAACTTCACACAATCAGTTCTCAGTGGGAACTCTCTGGTTTCTTTCTTTTGAAGGTAGGCCAAAATGAAGCATGCAAAAGAAACTGTATCTGAGAGCTCTTAAGGAGAAAATAGAGAAACATGTATGTACTGAAATAAGTCTCCCAAAAATTTGATCAGATTTCTTTGATACTGCACAGTATTCATCTTTTCACTTGCTGCACTAGGCTCCCCAAGGTTGGCACTTCTAGGATCAATGGTTTTCTAAACACATAAGGGTTAGTGTTACAGTTAGGGTTCGGGCTAGCTTCAGAGCTAGTGTTAGGGTAAGAGTTTGTTTTGTTCAAATTTCTTTGATACTGGGAAGATTTATTATTCCTATCCTTACTATGTGCCCCAGTTTTGGGCCTTCTTGGTTTAATGGTTCACTGTTTGGAATAGTTTGTTTTTAATGTCTCACTTCATTTTGACCTATATGGGTAAATGAGAATGGAGCTGGAAATCAGAGGGTTGGTGCTAGCTGGTTGAAACTTCACATTCTCAATCAGTTGTCTGTGGGCACTCTTTGGTTTCTTCCTTGTAAAAGTAGCCATAAGCTGAAAGCATGCAAAACAACTTTATCCAAGAGCACTTTAGGAGAAAACATGGCAATATGCATGTACTGAAATACCTCCCCCAATTATTTGGTCAAATTTCTTTGATAATGTGTAGGATTCATCTGTAAACTTCCCCATTAGTCTCCCCAACTTTAAAACTTTTTTGATCAAAGGTTCTCTTAACAGGATAGGCTCAGGGTTATGGTTAGAGTTAGAGCAAGTGTTATAACTAGTTTTAGGGTTAGAGTAAGTTTTTTTTTTTTCAATTTATTGGATACTGGGCAGCATTTACCTGTTTACTATTCTTAGTATGCTCCCCATGTTTGGGCCTCCTAGGAAAAAGGGTTTGCTCTCAGAAGCAGTTTTAATTTTCATGTTTCACCTCATTTTGCCCTATAGGGGTGAATGGAAATGGAGCTGGACTCAAACAGGGTTTGTGCTAGCTGCTTAAATCTTCACACACTCAATCAGTTCTCAGTGCACATTCTCTCATTTTTTTCTTATGGTAGTAGCCTAAAGATGAATTAGAAAGAAACAGCTTTATCTGTGAGCACTTTAGGAGCAAGCTTCAATTTTTTGGCATGGATTACTTTGATATTGTACAGGATTCATCATTTTCCTAGTCTTAGTAGGATCCCCATGTTTGGGTTTTCAAGGTTTGCCAGTTCACTGTCAGGAACAGTTTAAAGTTTTAGGTTTCAATTTATTGTGGCCTATAGACATGAATGAGAATGGAGCTGGAAACCAGAGTCAGTACTAGCTGCTCGAAACTTCACACACTCAATCAGCTCTCTGTGGGCACTCTCTGGTTGTTCCTTGTGAAAGTACCTTAAACTGAAGCATGAAAAAATAATTTATCCAAGAGCGCATTAGGAGAAAACAGGGAAAGAAGCACTCAATGAAATACCTCCCACAATTATTTGGTCAGATTTCTTTGATACTGCACAGGATTCATCTGTTAGCTTGCCCCACTGGGCTCCTTTATTTGGGGACTACTCTGATCAATGGTTTTCTAAACAGGTTAGGTTCGATTTTGTATTAGTTTAGGGCTAGATTTACAGCTAATATTTTGTTAGATTTAGTTTTGTTCAAATTTCTTTGATACTGGGCAGGATTCAACTTTGACCTAGCCTTACTATATTCTTTAGGTGTGGGCCTCTTGGGTCAAGGGTTTGCTCTCCTGAAGAGTTTGTATTTTAAGTTTTCATTTCATTTTGATGTATGCATGTAAATGGAAATGGAGCTGGAAATCCAAGAGGGTTGGTGCTAGCTACTTCAAACCTCACACACTCAATCAGTTTTCTATGGGCATTCTCTGGCTTATTCACTGTAAAAGTAGCCCTAAGCTGAAGCATGCAAAGCAACTTTATGGGAGAGCACTTTAGGAGAAAACAGGGAAATATGTATTTACTGAACTACCTTCCCAATTATTTGGTCAGATTTATTTGATAGTGTGAAAGATTGATCTGTTAGCTTGCCCAACTTTGTTCCCCAATTGTGGGACTTCTAGGATCAAAGGGACTCTAAACATGTTAAGGTTAGTTTTATTTTCAAATTTCTATGATACTGTGCAGGATTCATTTGTTTTCCTATTTTTACTATACTCCAAATGTTTGGGCCTCCTACATAAAGGATTTGCCTTCAGGAACAGTTTCAATTTTCATTTTTGCCTTCTTTTTGCCCTATAGGGGTGAATAGAAATGAAGCAGTTAATCAAAGAGGGTTTGGGCAAGCTGCTTGAAACTTCACATACTCCATCAATTTTCAGTGAGCATAATCTGGTGTTTGCCATGGAAGTAGCCCTAAGATGAAGTAGAAAGTAACAGCTTTATCTCTGAGTGCTTTAGGAGCAAGCACAATACCCATGTACTGAAAGAGCTTCAAATATTTTTGGTTGGATTAATTTGATACTTTACAGGATTCATCCTTGACCTAGCCTTAGTAGGCTCCCCAAGTTTGGGCCTTCAAATTTCAATGGTTCAGTGTCAGGAACAGTTTTAATTTTTAGGTTTCACTTCATTATGGCCTATAGGTGTGAATGCAATGGAGCAAGAAATAAAACAGGGTTGGTGTGAGGTGAATGAAACTTCACACACTCTGTCAGCTTTCTGTGGGCACTCTGGTTTTTCTTTGTGAAAGTACATTAAGCTGAAGCATGAAAAACAATTTATCCATGAGCACTCTAAGAAAAAATCTGGAAAATATGAATGTACTTCATATTAACTCATATGAAATACTTCCCCAAATTTTTCATCAAATTTCTTTGACACTGAAAAAGATTCATCTGTTATGTTGCACTGCTAGGCTCCACAAGTTTGGGACTTCTATGATCATAGGTACTCTAAACGGGTTAGAATTAGTTTAGTGTTGGGTTAGATCTAATGTTAGAGTTAGAGTGAGTTTTGTTCAAATTCATTTGATACTTGGCATAATTCGTCTTTTACCTACCCTTTCTATTTTCCCCAGATTTAGGCCTTATCCCTTCAATGCTTTGCTGTCAGGAACAGTTTGCATTTTAAGGTTTCCTTCATTTTGAACTATACGCGTCAATGGAAATGGAACTTGAAGTCAAACAGGGTTGGTGCTTGCTGCTTAAAACTGCACACACTCAATCAGTTCTATGTGGGCACTCTGGTTTCTTCCTTGTGAAAGTTTCCCAAAGTTGAAGCATGCAAAAACATCCCTAAACCTAACCCTAACCCTAACCCTAACCCTGGCGCTAAGACTAACTATAATCCTAGCCCTAAATCTTACCCCAAATCACACCCTAGCCCTATCCCTAAACATAACCCTAATTCAAGACTTAATCCAAACCATAACATGGCCCCAACCCTAGCTCTAAACCTATCCATTACACTAAACATAACCCTAACCCTAATGGTAACCCTTACCCGATTGCTAAACCTAACTCATCCATTACCCTAAACATTAACTGAAACCTAAACTAAAATCTATCTATTACCCTAATCCTAAACCTAACCCTAATGCTAATTCAAGCCTTAACCCTAAACCTTTAGCTAAACCAAATGTTAACGCTGACCCTGACCTTGACCCTAAAAATAACCCTAGCCATAAAGCTGACCTTTAACCTAAACCTAACTCTTACACTACACCTAGAAATAACTTAACCCTAAAACTATTTTTAACATTAACCCTAGACCTGATCTTAGCCCTCGACCTGGTCCTAGCCATTACCCAAACAGAAACCCTAGCCCTTAACCTAGACTTAATCCTGAAGTGAAACATAACCCTATGCGTAATCCTAATTCTATCTCTCACCCTATCCCTAAAGCAAGCTATAACCCCACCCATTCCCCTAAACTTAACCTTAACACCAATGCTAACCCTAACTCTAGCCTAACTCCTTAGTCTAACCATAAGATTAACCCTAGCCTTAACACTAGCCCTAATATAGCCCTAACCCTAACACTAACACTAGCCCTAATCATAAACCCTAATTTAGCTCTAACCCTAACCCTTAATCTAGCCCTAACACTAGCCCTAATTTAGCCCTAACTCTAACAGTAACCCTAGCCCTAATCCTTGGCCAATTTTAGCCCTAATCCAAGCCCTAATCCTAGCCCTAATTTAGCCCTAATTCTAACCCTAATCCTAAAACTACTACTATAACTAATGAAAATTCTCCCCCTAGCCGTATCCCTAGTACTAACAATATATGTTACCACACCCCATCCCTCATCCTAAACCTAACCCTAGCCCTAGCCCTAGCCCTATGCCTTACCCTAGATCCAACCCTAACTCAAAATCTAACCCTAACCCTAAGCCTAAACCTTAACCTAACACTAGCCCTAACCCGGATGCTAATCCATAATCTAGCCATAACCATAGCCCTAGCCCTTAAACAAAACCAACCTATATCCCTAACTCTTAACCTTAACCAAACCCTAACCATACAACTAGTACTAACTTTACTCCTAATTCGAGTTCTAACACTAACCCGAAACTAAACCTGGCTTTGACACTAACCCTAACATAACCATTGCTCTAAACATCACTCTAACCCTAAACCTAACCCTAACACTAGAGTTTTAACCTAAACTGAAACTAGAGTTTAACCTAAACTGAAACCTAACCCTACTCCTAGCCCTTACCTTAACCCTACTTCCAGGCCAAACCCTAACACTAAAACTACTATGACAGTAATACAAAACAAACCAATAACCCTAATCCTAACCCTAGCCATAATCTTATCCATAACCCTAGACCTAAATTTAGCTCTAACCCTATCAATTACCCTAAACATAACCCTAATTATAATGCTAACCCTAAGCCTAAATCTAACCCTATCCCTAACCATAAGCCTATCCATTATGCTAAATCTATCCTGAACCCTAAACCAAACCCTATAATTACCCTAACCCAATCCTAATTCTGATTCGAGCCCTACCCTAAAGCCTAACCTAAACAAAACCCTAAACCTGACCCTGACCCTAATAATACCCCTAGCTCTAAATTTGACCCCTACCTGAAACCTAACACTTACACTAAACATATCCATAAACCAAATCCTAAAACTATCTCTAACCCTAATTCTAGACCTGACATTGACCCTAACACTAATCCTAGCCCTAACCCTAACACAAACCCTATCCCTCATCCTAGCCCTAAACCTAGCCTTAATCATATCTCTAATGAAGCCCTAGCCCTAACCTTAATTCTAACCTTCACCCTAGCCGTATCCCTAACTCTAATCCAATAGTTTACACAAAACTTAACCCTAAGCTTAAAACTAACCCTAGGCCTAAACATAACCATAAACCTATCCCTATTACTAGCCCTAATTAAGCCCTATACCTAACCAAACACTAAGATTAGCCATAAAACTAACTCTCACTCTCACCCTAGCCCTATTCCTAGTTCTAAACCTATCCCTTACCATAAACCTAATCCTAGCCATAAACCAAGTTCTAACCATAGCCCTATACTTAGCTCTAGACCTAACCCTAGATTTAATCCTAATACAAAATCTAACTTTAACCCTAAGCCTAAACCTAAGCCTAACACTAGCCCTAAACCTAATGCTAAGCCTAAATCTAGCCCTAACCATAGCCCTAGCCCTAAAACAAAACCAGGCCATAGCCCTAACTTTAAAACTTAACCTAAACTGAAACCTAATCCTACTCCTAGCCCTTACCTTAGCCTACTTCCAGGTCAAACCTTAACACTAAAACTACTCTGACCTTGAATTTGACCCTACACTAACCCTAGCTCTAAACATTATACCTAACTCTACAACTAGACCTAGTCCTAACTCTAATCCTATAAATAGCCCAAATCATAACCCTAGTCCATACATTGGCCATAACTCTAAAACTAGCCCTAACCCTAAACATAGCCATAATCTTAGCTCTAATCCTATCCCTTATCGTAAGCTAACCTTAACCCTAATGCTAACCCTAGGCCTAACTCTAATCCTTAGCCTAACCCAAACCCTCACCCTATTACTAATCCAAACCCTAGCCCTCATTGTAGCTCTAACATAACCCAAACCCTAAACCTAACCCTGATATTTATTCTGATCCTAAAGGTAACCTTATGTCTAAACCTGAGCCTAACCATAAACCGAACCCTAACACTAGCACTAGCAATAAACCTATACCTAAACCTAACTCTAGCACTAGCCCTAGACCTAAAACTAATCCTAACTCTAGCCATATCTCTAGCCCTAGACCTAAACAAAAACCTAGCCCTAGCCCTAATTATAAACCTTAACCTAACACAAACACTAACCCTACACCTAGGCTTAACTCTAGTGATAATATTGGGTTTAACCCTAAACCTAAATATAACCCCAACACTGACCCTGACCCTAACACTAACTCTAGCTATAAACATCATGCTAATGGTAACCCTCACCCTAATATTTGATCTACCTGTAATACTTACCCAAAAAGTGGACCTAATCATAACCCTGGTTTATACATTAGTTGTAATCCTAACACTAGCACCAAACTAAACCAAAATCTGGCCCTAAGCCGAGCAATAGCCCTAGTTTTAACCCTAACCCTAAAACTAGCTTTAATCCATATCCTAACCCTAGATCTAACCCTACTTTTACCCTATCCATTACCTTAAGCTAAGCCCTAAACCTAATGCTAACCCTAGTCCTAAACCTAATTCAGAGACTAACCCAAACCCTAACCCTATTACTAGTCCTAAACCTAACCTTCGTTCTAGCTCTAAACCTAATATAAACCCAAACCCTAACCCTGACACGTATTCTGACCCTAACACTAACTGCAGTTATAAACCTGACCCTAACCCGAAACTGAACCCTAACATTAGCCCTACCAGTAATCATATACATAAACCTAAACCTAACACTAGCCCTAGACTTAAACCTAATCCTAAATCTAGCCATATCTCTAGCCCTAGACCTGAACAACAACCTAGCCCTAGGCCTAACAATAACCCTTAACCTAACCCAAACACTATCCCTACCGCTAGACCTAACTCTAGTCCTATTCTGGCACTAAACCCAACACTATGTCTGACCTGAAAACTGGCCCTGACCGTAACATAATCCTAGCTCCAAAGCTCACCCATAACAAAAACCTCATCCTAACACTAGACCTAGCCATAACCCTAACCCTAAAACAAGCCCTAATCATAACCCTAGCTTTTACATTACCCATGGCCCTAACACTAGGCCTAAACTAACACAAAACCTAGACCGAATTTTAGGCCTGAACATAACCCTAAGTGTAACCCTAAACCTAAGCCTAGCCCTAACCCTAGCCCTAAGCCTCATTTTAAACCTAACACTAGCTCAAAGCCTAACCTTTACCCTTAACATAAACCTAGCCCTGTCCCAAAACCAAACCTAACACTAGCCCTAATACTAACATTAATCATAGCCCTAACCATAGCTCTAATTATATCAACTACCCTAATCCTAGCCCTAATCCTAACAATAACCCTAGCCCTAACCCTAGCTCTAATACTACCCATTACCCTAACCATAATCCTAACACTAATGCTAACTCTAGGCTTAATCCTAACCCTATCACAATCCCTAAACCTATCCATTGCCCTAAAAATAACCTGAACCCTAATCCTAAGCCTATTCATTACTCTAACCCTAAGTCTAACCCTAATGCTAATTCGAGCTCTAAACCTAAACCTTAACCTAAACCAAACCTTACGCTGTACCCTGACCCTACTAATACACATAGCTGTAAACTTGACCCTTACCCTAAATCTAACACTTACACTAGACCTAATCATAAACAAGCCGAAAAGTATCTCTAACTGTAACCCTAGACCTGACATTAGCCCTAGCCCTAATCTTAGCCTTAACCCTAACATGAACACTAGCTCTCATTCTAGCCCCAAACCTAGCCTTAATCATAACCTTAACCCTAATTCTAACCATTTCCCTTGCTCTAAACCTAGTTATAACCCCATTGCTTATCCTAAACCTAACCCAAACCCTAAACCTGACACTAAACCTTGCCCTAAACTTAACCCTAGGACTACCCCTAACACCAACCATAGCTGAAATCCTAAACCTAACCCTAATCCTAGCTTTAAGACTAACTATAACTCTTGCCCTAGCCCTAATTTTAACCCTACCACTTAACGTAACCTTATTCATAGCCATAGCCTAGAATAACCCTAGCTCTAACCTTACAACTTGCCCTAACCCTAATCTAAACCTAACTGTAAATCTAACCCTAATTCTACATCTAAACCTAACCATAACACTAGCCCTAATCCCATTGCTAATCCTAAAACTAGCCCTAAACATAGGCTTAGCCCTAAAACAAAACTGAGCCATAACACTAACCCTAAACTTTTACCTAGATAGTAGAGGGAACTGGGACCAAAGACAGAGCAGGCCCAGCGGCCTGCTGAGGGGCAGAGCCGCCCCCCACCCCCCTCGCCTGCCAGGTAGGGGAAGGGTGACCACCGACAGAAAAGGCCCAGTGGCCCAGGGCGGGACAGAGCTTCCAATCACTCCTGCAAGGTAGGCGGGCCTGCGACCCACCGGCAGAAGAGGAGCAGCCGCCTGCTGAGAGGCTGAGCCGCCCCCTCCCCCTGCGCTGGCATTGTAGACGGAACTGGGACCAATTACAGAGCAGGCCCAGTGGCCTGCTGAGGGGCAGAGCCGCCCCCCACCCCCCTCGCCTGCCAGGTAGGGGAAGGGTGACCACCGACAGAAAAGGCCCAGTGGCCCAGGGCGGGACAGAGCTTCCAATCACTCCTGCAAGGTAGGCGGGCCTGCGACCCACCGGCAGAAGAGGAGCAGCCGCCTGCTGAGAGGCTGAGCCGCCCCCTCCCCCTGTGCCGGCATAGTAGAGGGAACTGGGACCAAAGACAGAGCAGGCCCAGCGGCCTGCTGAGGGGCAGAGCCGCCCCCCACCCCCCTCGCCTGCCAGGTAGGGGAAGGGTGACCACAGACAGAAAAGGCCCAGTGGCCCGCAGCGGGACAGAGCTTCCAATCACTCCTGCAAGGTAGGTGGGCCTGCGACCCACCGGCAGAAGAGGAGCAGCCGCCTGCTGAGAGGCTGAGCCGCCCCCTCCCCCTGCGCCAGCATAGTAGAGGGAACTGGGACCAAAGACAGAGCAGGCCCAGCGGCCTGCTGAGGGGCAGAGCCGCCCCTCACCCCCCTCGCCTGCCAGGTAGGGGAAGGGTGACCACCAACAGAAAAGGCCCAGTGGCCCAGGGCGGGACAGAGCTTCCAATCACTCCTGCAAGGTAGGCGGGCCTGCGACCCACCGGCAGAAGAGGAGCAGCCGCCTGCTGAGAGGCTGAGCCGCCCCCTCCCCCTGCGCCGGCATAGTAGAGGGAACTGGGACCAAAGACAGAGCAGGCCCAGCGGCCTGCTGAGGGGCAGAGCCGCCCCCCACCCCCCTCGCCTGCCAGGTAGGGGAAGGGTGACCACCGACAGAAAAGGCCCAGTGGCCCAGGGCGGGACAGAGCTTCCAATCACTCCTGCAAGGTAGGCGGGCCTGCGACCCACCGGCAGAAGAGGAGCAGCCGCCTGCTGAGAGGCTGAGCCGCCCCCTCCCCCTGCGCTGGCATTGTAGACGGAACTGGGACCAATCACAGAGCAGGCCCAGTGGCCTGCTGAGGGGCAGAGCCGCCCCCCACCCCCCTCGCCTGCCAGGTAGGGGAAGGGTGACCACCGACAGAAAAGGCCCAGTGGCCCGCGGCGGGACAGAGCTTCCAATCACTCCTGCAAGGTAGGCGGGCCTGCGACCCACCGGCAGAAGAGGAGCAGCGGCCTGCTGAGAGGCAGAGCCGCCCCCTCCCCCCTGCGCCTGCAAGGTAGTCGGAACTGAGACCACCATCAGAACAGGTCAGACCTGCAACCGAGAGACAGAACAGGCCCAGTGGCCTGAGGAAGGGTAGAGCCGCCCCCCCCCACGCCTGCAAAGTAGGCGGACCTGCGACCCACTGGCAGTACAGCCCCAGAGGCCTGCAGAGGGGCAGTGCCGCTGCCTGCGCCTGCAAAGTAGGCAGAACGGCGACCACCGACAGAACAAGCCTAGCGGCCCGCAGAGGGACAGAGCCGCCGCCCGCGCCTGCAAGGACGGCGGACCTGCTACCGACTGGCAGAGCAGGCCCAGCGGCCTGCCGGCGTGGTAGGCACATTGCCCCAATTGGCGGAGGGGCAGAGCCGCCGCCCGTGCCTGCGAGGGAGACTTTGCAACTATACAAGACCAATATAAATATATAGGGGGAAAATTCAATAGCACAACAGTTTCACCAAGAAGAAAGGAAAGCGAACAGTATGAAGAGACAAGGAAAGAAAGGACCACAAGCATTGCAGGTCAACTCAACTTTAGAAGAGGTAATAGCTGCAGCTGATGGAATGTCAGATAAAGAATTCAGGATATACATGCTTCAGATGATCTGGAGTCTCAAGGAAGACATCAGACAGCAAAATCAGACAATGAAAGATCACTTCAACAATGAATTACATAAACAAATCCAAGAAGCAAAAGATCAACTATACAGGGAAATAGAGGTTATAAAAAACAAACAAACAGAAATCCTAGAAATGCAGGAAGCAATAAGCCAACTTAAAAACTCAATTGAGAATACTACCAGCAGAGTAGAACACTTAGAAGACAGAACATCAGACAATGAAGATAAAGTATTTCAACTTGAAAAGAACATAGACAGCTCAGCAAGACTGTTAAGAAACCATGAGCAGAACATCCAAGAAATATGGGATAACATCAAGAGACCAAATTTAAGAGTCATTGGGATACAGGAAGGGACAGAGTTTCAAACCAAAGGAATGAGCAATCTATTCAATGAAATAATACGAGAAAACTTCCCAGACTTGAAGAATGAGACAGAACCCCAAATCCTAGAAGCCTACAGGACGCCGAATGTGCAAAATCATAAGAGACCCACACCTAGACACATTATAATGAAGATGCCCAACATACAGAACAAGGAGAGAATTTTAAAAGCTACAAGAGAAAGGAAGCAGATCACATTTAGGGGTAAGCCAATCAGGATAACAGCTGATCTTTCAACACAGACTCTGAAAGCTAGAAGATCCTGGAATAACATATTTCAAACACTGAAAGAAAATGGGTTCCAACCAAGAATTGTGTTTCCAGCGAAATTAAGCTTCAGGATGGAAGATGAAATTAAAACCTTCCACGATAAACAAAAGTTAAAAGAATTTGCAGCTAGAAAACCATCTCTTCAAAACATCCTTGGCAAAACATTACAGGAAGAGGAAATGGAAAATAACAATGAAAACCAACAGTGGGAGGTAGGACACTAAAGGGGGGAAAATAATCAAAGTGGAAAACAAACCATGTTTAGTAACATAAATAAACAAATATGGCTGGAAGAACAACCCATATCTCAATAATAACCCTAAATGTTAATGGCTTAAACTCACCAATTAAGAGACACAGGCTAGTAGAATGGATCACAAAACAAGACCCAACAATATGCTGCCTACAGGAGACGCATTTGATAGGAAAAGACATACATAGGCTGAAGGTGAAAGGTTGGGAAAAATCATATCACTCATATGGACTTCGGAAACAAGCAGGAGTATCCATACTCATATCAAATAAAATAGATTTTAAGCCAAAGTTAATCAAAAGGGATAAAGAGGGACACTACATACTGCTCAAGGGAACCATACACCAACAAGACATAACAATCATAAATATATATGCCCCAAACAATGGTGCAGCTATGTTCATCAAACAAACTCTTCTCAAGTTCAAGAGTCTAATAGACCACCATACAATAATCATGGGAGACTTCAACACACCTCTCTCACCACTGGACAGATCTTCCAAACAAAAGTTGAATAAGGAAACCATAGAACTCAATAACACAATTAATAACCTAGACTTAATTGACATATATAGAATATACCACCCAACATCAAACAGTTACACTTTTTTTCTCAGCAGCACATGGATCCTTCTCAAAAATAGATCATATATTATGTCACAGGGAAACTCTTAGACAATACAAAGGAGTAGAGATAATACCATGCATCCTATCTGATCATAATGGAATGGAACTGAAAATCAACGATAAAAGAAGGAAGGAAAAAGAATATATCACTTGGAGAATGAACAATAGGTTACTGAATGATCAATGGGTTATAGAAGACATCAAGGAGGAAATTAAAAAATTCTTAGAGATTAATGAAAACACAGACACAACATATCGGAATCTATGGGACACATTGAAAGCAGTTCTAAGAGGAAAATTCATTGCTTGGAGTTCATTCCTTAAAAAAAGAAAAAACCAACAAATAAATGATCTCATACTTCATCTCAAAATCCTAGAAAAAGAAGAGCAAAACAACAGCAAAAGAAGTAGAAGGCAAGAAATAATTAAAATCAGAGCTGAAATCAATGAAATCGAAACAAAAGAAACAATTGAAAAAATTGACAAAACTAAAAGTTGGTTCTTTGAAAAAATAAACAAAATCGACAGACCCTTAGCCATGCTAGTGAAGAGAAGAAGAGAGAGAACTCAAATCACTAACATACGGGATGAAAGAGGCAATATCACAACAGACACTTCAGAAATACAGAAGATAATCAAAAATTATTTTGAATCCTTATACTCCAATAAATTAGAAGATAGTGAAGGCATAGATAAATTTCTTAAGTCATATGATCTGCCCAGATTGAGTCAGGAGGATATAGACAACCTAAACAGACCAATATCAATTGAGGAAATAGAAGAAACCATCAAAGGACTACCAACTAAGAAAAGCCCAGGACCGGATGGGTATACAGCAGAGTTTTACAAAACCTTTAAAGAGGAACTAATACCAATACTTTTCAAGCTACTTTGGGAAATAGAAAAAGAGGGAGAACTTCCAAATTCATTCTACGAGGCCAACATCACCCTGATACCTAAACCAGACAAAGACACTTCAAAGAAAGAAAACTACAGACCAATATCTCTAATGAACCTAGATGCAAAAATCCTCAATAAAATTCTGGCCACTCGGATACAAAGGCACATCAAAAAAATTGTGCACCATGATCAAGTAGGATTCATCCCTGGGATGCAAGGCTGGTTCAATATAAGGAAATCAATAAATGTTATTCACCACATCAATAGACTTAAAAATAAGAACCATATGATCATCTCGATAGATGCGGAAAAAGCATTCGACAAAGTACAGCATCCCTTTATGTTCAAAACTCTAGAAAAACTAGGGATAACAGGAACATACCTCAATATTGTAAAAGCAATCTATGCTAAGCCTCAGGCTAGCATCATTCTGAATGGAGAAAAATTGAAGGCATTCCCTCTAAAATCTGGAACAAGACAGGGATGCCCTCTCTCACCACTTCTGTTCAACATAGTTCTCGAAACACTGGCCAGAGCAATTAGACAGACGAAAGAAATTAAAGGCATCAAAATAGGAAAAGAAGAACTTAAATTATCACTATTTGCAGATGACATGATTCTATACCTAGCAGACCCAAAAGGGTCTACAAAGAAACTATTAGAGCTAATAAATGAATTCAGCAAAGTGGCAGGATATAAAATCAACACGCATAAATCAAAGGCATTCCTGTATATCAGCGACAAATCCTCTGAAATGGAAATGAGGACAACCACTCCATTCACAATATCTTCAAAAAAAATAAAATACTTGGGAATCAACCTAACAAAAGAGGTGAAAGACTTATACAATGAAAACTACAGAACCCTAAAGAGAGAAATAGAAGAAGATCTTAGAAGATGGAAAAATATACCCTGTTCATGGATAGGCAGAACTAACATCATCAAAATGGCGATATTACCAAAAGTTCTCTATAGGTTTAATGCAATGCCAATCAAAATCCCAACGGCATTTCTTGTAGAAATAGAGAAAGCAATCATGAAATTCATATGGAAAAATAAAAGACCCAGAATAGCAAAAACAATGCTAAGCAGGAAGTGTGAATCAGGCGGTATAGCGATACCAGACTTCAAACTATATTACAGAGCAATAGTAACAAAAACAGCATGGTACTGGTACCAAAACAGGCGGGTGGACCAATGGTACAGAATAGAGGACACAGAAACCAATCCACAAAACTACAACTATCTTATATTTGATAAAGGGGCTAAAAGCATGCAATGGAGGAAGGATAGCATCTTCAACAAATGGTGCTGGGAAAACTGGAAATCCATATGCAACAAAATGAAACTGAATCCCTTTCTCTCGCCATGCACAAAAGTTAATTCAAAATGGATCAAGGAGCTTGATATCAAATCAGAGACGCGCCGTCTGATAGAAGAAAAAGTTGGCTACGATCTACAGTCGGTGGGGTCGGGCTCCAAATTCCTCAATAGGACACCCATAGCACAAAAGTTAATAACTAGAATCAACAAATGGGACTTACTCAAACTAAAAAGTTTTTTCTCAGCAAAAGATACAATAAGAGAGGTAAATAGAGAGCCTACATCCTGGGAACAAATCTTTACTCCTCACACTTCAGATAGAGCCCTAATATCCAGAGTATACAAAGAGCTCAAAAAATTAGACAATAAGAGAACAAACAACCCAATCAACAAATGGGCCAAGGACCTGAACAGACACTTCTCAGAGGAGGACATACAGTCAATCAACAAGTACATGAAAAAATGCTCACCATCTCTAGCAGTCAGAGAAATGCAAATCAAAACCACCCTAAGATACCATCTCACTCCAGTTAGATTGGCAGCCATTATGAAGTCAAACAACAACAAGTGCTGGCGAGGATGTGGGGAAAAGGGTACACTTGTACATTGCTGGTGGGACTGCAAATTGGTGCAGCCAATTTGGAAAGCAGTATGGAGATTTCTTGGAAAGCTGGGAATGGAGCCACCATTTGACCCAGCTATTCCCCTTCTCGGTCTATTCCCTAAAGACCTAAAAAGAGCATGCTACAGGGACACTGCTACATCGATGTTCATAGCAGCACAATTCACAATAGCTAGACTGTGGAACCAACCTAGATGCCCTTCAATGGATGAATGGATAAAAAAAATGTGGCATTTATACACAATGGAGTATTACTCTGCATTAAAAAATGACAAAATCATAGAATTTACAGGGAAATGGATGGCATTAGAGCAGATTATGCTAAGTGAAGCTAGCCAATCCCTAAAAAACAAATGTCAAATGTCTTCTTTGATATAAGGAGAGTAGCTAAGAACAGAGTAGGGTCGAAGAGCATGAGAAGAAGATTAACATTAAACAGGGATGAGAGGTGGGAGGGAAAGGGAGAGAGAAGGGAAAATGCACGGAAATGGAAGGAGACCCTCAGAGGTATACAAAAGTACATACAAGAGGAAGTGAGGGGAAGGGGAAAAATAATACAAGGGGGACAAACGAATGTCAGTAAAGGGGGCAGAGAGAGAAGAGGGGAGGGGAGGGGAGGGGAGGGGAGGGGAGGGGGGATAGTAGAGGATAGGAAAGACAGCAGAATACAACAGACACTAGTATGGCAATATGTAAATCAATGGATGTGTAACTGATGTGATTCTGCAATCTGTATATGGGGTAAAAATGGGAGCTCATAACCCACTTGAATCAAATTGTGAAATATGATATATCAAGAACTATGTAATGTTTTGAACAGCCAACAATAAAAAAAAAAAAAAAAAAAAAAAAAAAAAAAAAACTTTTACCTAAACCAAAACCTTACCTTATATCTAGCCCTAAGCCTAGTCCTAGTTTGAATCCTAATCTTAACCCTATATCTACCCCTAAACCTGACTCTGACTTTAACACTAACCCTACTTCTAAACATCACCCGAAACCTAAACCTTAACCTAACACTAGACATACTCCAAACCCTAATTCTAAAACTAGTTCTAATCATAACCCTAGATCATACATTAGTCGTTACCTAATGGTAACCAAACCTAGCCAAATACTGATACCTAACCCTAGCTATCACCCTAACCCTAACCCTAACATAGCCATAACCCTAAACCGAATCCTAGCTCTAATCCTAGCTCTAACCATATACTTTACCCTAGTCAAACCCCAACCATAATGCTAACCTTAGTCCTAAAACTAATCCTTAGTCTAACCCAAACCCTAACCCTATTACTAGTCCTAACACTAGCCCTAATTCTTGTTATAACCATAACCCAAATTTTAACCCTAACCCTGAACATTATTCTGATCCTGAACCTAAACAATACCCTAACACTAGCCCTACCCACAAACCTATATCTAAACCTAACCCTAACACTAGCCCTAGAATAAACCTAATCATAAATCTAGCCATATATTTAACCAAGACCTAAACAAAAAAATAGCCCTAGCTCTAATGATAACCCTTAGCCAAAGCCAAACACTAACCTTACCTCTAGACCTAACCATTCCTAATTCTGGCTCTAGCCCTAAACCTAACCCTAATCCAAACACAGACCCTGACACTAACACTAACCCAAGCTATAAAACTGACCCTAACTGAAACCTAAACCTAACACTAGAACTAGCCATAACTGTAAACATAACCCTTACATTACCATAGCACTAAAACTAGCCCTAAACCTAACACAAAACCTAGCCCTAATCCTAGCCTAAATCTAGCCCGAAGCATAACCCTAACCCTATCCTAACCTTATCACTTACCTTAAGCCTAACCCTCACACTAGCCCTAATCCTCGCCTTAGACCTAACCCTAGATAAAACCCCAAACCGAACCCTAAACATAACCCTAGCCCTAGCCCCAAACCTAATGCTAATCCTAGCCCTAATCATAATATTAACACTACCCCTAATAATATCTCCAAAATTATCCATTACCCTAAACCGAACCTTAACCCTAATGATAACCCTAGCTCTAATCCTAATTGTAAACCTAATTCTAGACCTAACCCTAAACCTAACCCTCATTGTAGCCTTAACCCTAATTAAAACCCTAACCCTTACTCTAACACTAACCCTAGCCCAAAACCTAACACTAACCCTAAACATAAAACTACCCCTTACCCTAACCTGACATCTAACCCTATCAATTTTCCTAACTCAAATGATAATCTTAGCCCTAATTTTAACACTAACCCTAAAACTAAAGCTACCACAAACCCCAACCCAACATCTAACCCTATCCATGAACCCAACTCTAAAGATAACCTTAGCTCTAACCCTAACACTAACCTTAACCGTAAATCTAACCCTAGACATAATTCTAAACCTAACCCTCACCCTAGCACTAACCCTAGCTCAAAACCTAACCTGTACCCTAAACCTAACCCAAACCCTAACCCTAGCCCTAGCCCTAACCCTAACTCTAGCCCTAATAGTATTCTAAACCCTAGCCATAACCCTAGCTCTAATGCTACTCATTACCCTAGCAATATCCTTAACCCAAATGCTAACCCTAGGCCTAACCCTAATCCCACAAATTACCCTAATCTTACCCTGAATCCTAAACCCAACACTAGCCCTAACCCTAATACTAATTGTAAAACTAGCCCTAACTCTATCCCTAGGACTAAAACAAAACTGAGCAATAGACCTAACACTAAACCTTAACTTAAACCAAACCCTAAACTACTACAAAACCTAATCCTAGCCCTAATCCAGTCCTAAACTAACCTTAAAACTTACCCTGACCCTGACTCATATTCTAATACCATAGCTCTAAACATGACGCTAACCTTAAACCAAACCCTAACAGTAAATCTAGCCCTAATTCGAGTCCTAACTCAAACCCTAAAACTAACCCTGACACTGACTCCTATCCTAGAAATAACTCTAGCTCTAAATATAACCCTAACCTTAAATCTAACAAACACTAGAACTACCCCTAACCCTAACCCCAAGGTAACCCTAATTGTAAACCTGGTTTTTACATTACCTGTTACCCTAACCCTAGCCCCAACACTAACACAAAAACGAGCCCTAATCTGAGCCCTACACGGAGCTTTAACCCTAACCCTAACCCTAATCCTACCCCTAACACTTGCTCTAACCCTATCCCTAACACTAAGCAAAACCCTAAACCTAAAGGTAACCCTAGACCTAAACCTAATCCTAAATCTAGACTTAACTCTATCTCTAGACCTAAACAAAAACCTAGCCTTACCCCTAACAATAATCCTTAACCTAACTTAATGCAAAGACTAACCCTACCCCTAGACATAAACCTAGTCCCAATTCTGGCTTTAACCTTAGCTCTAAATCTAACCTGAATACTGACCCTGCATTTAACACTAAACCTATCTCTAAACCTGACCCTAACCAAAAACCTAAACCTAACATTAGACATAATCATAACCCTAACCCGACAACTAGCCCTAATCATAATCCTAGCTCTTACATTAACCATAGCCCTAACTATATGCCTTAACCTAACACAAAACCTAGAGCAAATTCTAGGCCTCAATCTAGCCCTAAACGTAACCTCAACCCTAATCCTAGCCCTAACCCTAATCCTAAACCTAACCCTAGCCTTAGTCTTAAACTTTACTCAAAGCCTAACCCTTACCGTGAATATAAACTTAGACCTATACCCTACTCTAAACGCTAACCCTAGCCCTAACCCTATCCCTAAACCTAGCTCTAAACCTACAACTTTCCTAACCCTACACCTAACTGTATTGATAACCCTAGCCTTAACCCTAACCATAATCCTAACCCTAACCTGAAAGTAACAATAGACCAAACCCTAAACCTAACACTCGCCATATCCCTAACCCTAACTCCAAACCTAATCCGTACCAAAAACCTAAACACCACCGTAGCCTTAACATTAACCCTAACACTAAATCTAACCCTAAACCTAATCCTAAGCATACATCTAACCATATCTATTACCCTAACCCTTATCCTAACCCTAATGATAACCCTAGGCCTAACCTTAACCCTAACCCTAAACCTACCATGATTCTGTCCCTAGACCTAAGGCAGAACCTAATCCTCGACCTAGCCCTATCACTAACACTAGCTGAAACCCTAGTCGTTACCCTAAACATAACCCTAGCCCAAAACCTAACCCCTATCCTAGCTCTAATCCTAACCATAACCATAGCCCAAACTCTAGCTCTAACTCTATCCATTACCCTACCCAAAACCCTAAACCTAATGCTAAACCTAGCTTTAAACCTAACCCTAACCCTAACTCTATCCCTAGCCCTGATTCTAACCTGAAGCCTCAACCTAGCCCTAACACTTACTCAATCCCTGATGCTTACCCCTAACGTAATCTTAAGAAAATGATAAGCCTAACTCTCACCCTAACCCTAGCCCTAATCCTAAACTTAAAACTAGATTTCACCTTAGCTCTAACCCCACCCATTACCCTAATGCTAACCATAAACATCATGACAACCCTATCCCTAACCCTAAATCTACTCTAACCCTAACTGTAATCCTAAACCTAGACTGAACCATAAACCTAGCCCTTGCCACAGTCCTAACCCTAACTCAAACTCTAACAATTATGCTAAACTCAACTCTAACCCTAGTCTTAAACCTAAACCTAACCCTAACCCTAACCCAACATCTAAACCTGTCCATACCCTTAACCCTAATGGTAAACCTAATCCTAATCCTAGACCTAATCCTAAGCCTAACCCTATCCTTAGCAGTAACCCTAGCTGAAACCCTAACCCATACCCTAAACCTAACCCTAGCCTTAACCCTAACCCTAACTCTAACTCTAGCCCTCATCCTAAACATAACCCTCGCTCTAACCCTAGCTCTAACCCTTTCCATTACCCTAAAGATAACAATAAACCTAATGCTAACCCTAGGCCTTACCCTCACCCTATCCATTACCCTAAATCTAACCTGAGCCCTAAACCAAACCTGAAGCCTAAACCTAACCTTATTCATTACCCTAGCCCTAACTCAAACCTAATGCTAATTTGAGCCACAACACTAAACCTCAATCTAACCCAAACCCAAAACCTGACTCTGACTATTATAATACTCCTAGCTCTCAACTTGAACCTCACCCTAAACCTAACTCTGAAACTAGATCTAGCCATAAATCTTACCCCAAAATTATTCCTAACCATAACCCTAGACCTGATATTAGCCCTAGCCCTATTCTTGTCATAACCCTAACACAAATGCTAGCCCTCATCCTAGCTCTAAACCTAGCCTTGATTTTAACCTGAACCAGAACTCTAGCCCTATCCCCAATTTTATCCCTCACCCTAGTTCTGAAACTTGCTATAACCCCATTCCGTCCCCCAAATCTAACCTAACTCTAACTCTAGACTTAACCCTTACACTAATCCTAGAACTGATCCTAGCCGTAATTTAGCCCTAATCTTACCACTACCACTAAGACTAACTCTAACTCTTGACCTAGCCCTATTCCTAGATCTAACCGTATCCCATACCATAACCCTAACAATTGCCCTAACCTTAGCCCTAACACTAGCCCTAGCCCTAACCCTAGAACTAACCATAACTCTAAGTCCAACCCTAACCTTAAGCCTAAACCTCACACTAACACTAGCTCTAACAGTAACACTAATCTTAAAACTAGCCCTAATCTAGTTCAAGCCCTAAAACAAAATCGAGCCATAACCCTAACCCTAACACTTAATCTAAACCAAAACCTAACCCTACACCTAGCCCTAACCTTATCCCTAATTCCAGTCCTAACCTAACCCTAAAACTAACCTTGAGCCTGACTCTGACCTTAAACTAACCCTAGCTTTAACATCGCCCTAAAAGTATACATACACCTAAAACTAGTATTGACCTAACTGTAACCCTAAAAGTAGCCCTAATCATAACTCTAGTTCTTACATTAGCCATAGCCTTAACCTAACACAAAATCTATCCCTAAACTGAGCCCTACACCTCGTTTTAAACCTAACTCTAACCATTGCCCTAACCATTACCCTAAACATAACCCTAACCCTAAAACTGGCCCTAACCCTAAACTTAACCCTAGACTTAATCCTAACCATAATCCTAGCCCTAACTCTAGCTCTAACCCTATCCATTACCCTAAACATAACCCTAACCCTAATGATAACCCTAGCCTTAAACTTAACCCTAATCCTAAACCTAGACCTGACACTAACCCTAAACATCAACTTAGCCCTAATCATAGCTCAAACCCTAACACTTACCCTAAACCTAACCCTAACACAGACCTTAGACCTAAAACTAACCCTAGCCCTAATCCTAACCATAATCCTAGACCTAAACCTATCCATTACCCTAAACATAAGTCTTACCCAAACATAGCTCTAAACATAGCTCTAACCACACCCATTACCCTAACCCTAATTATAAACATCATGATAACAGTAGCCCTAACCCTAAACCTACTCTAACCCTAACTGTAAATTTAACCTTAGTCCTAACCCTAAACCTACACTAACCATAACTTTAAACCTAACATAACCATAAACCTAACATTTGCCATAGTCTTAATCCTAGCACAAACCCTAAGAGTTTACGCTAAAACTAACACTAACCCTAGTCCTAAACCTAAATCTAACCCTATCCATTTAGGCCTAAAACCAAACCTTTCACTAATATTAACCTTATCCTTACCTGAATCTAAAATAAACACTAAACCTAACCCTATCAATTACTCTAACCCTAACTCTTAAACTAACCGTAATGCTAATTCGAGCCCTAAAAATAAACCAAAACCTAACCAAAACTCTGAGCAAGACCCTGACTCTAATAACACACCTAGCTCTAAACTGACCCTTAGCCTAAACATAACCTTTAAACTAGACCTAGCCATAAAACTAACCCTAACAGTATCCCTAAATATAACCATAGACCTGACATTAGCACTCTACCTTATTCTTGCCTTAAACCTAACACAAACCCGAGCCCTCATCCTAATCATTAACCTAGCCTTAATCCTAACCCGAACACTAACCCTAGACCAAACCCTAATTTCAAACCTCGCCCTAGTTCTGAAGCTAGGTATAATCACATCCTTTCCCATATACCTAACCCTAAACCTAACACTACCACTAACACTATCCCTAGCCCTAACCCTAGGCCTAATCCTTACACTAACCATAGCTCAAATCCTAGCCCTAATTTATTGCTAACTGTAACCCTAACTCTAACCCTAGCCCTAAGACTAACACTAACTTTAGCCCTAGACCTATTTCTAGTACCAAACTTACCTATTGCCTAACCCTAACACTAGCACTAAACTTATTCCTAAACCTAGCCATAGTCCTAAACCTAGAACTAACCCTAACTCTAAATCTAACTCTAATTCTAAACCTAAACCTCACCCTAACACTAGCCCTAACTCTAATTCTAATTTGAAAACTAGCTCTAACCCTAGCCATAGCCCACAAACAAAACTGAGCTATAACCCTAATATTAACCCTTAACCTAAAACAAATCTTAACGTTACACCTAGTCCTAAAGCTATCCCTACAACTAATACTGACCCTGACTCTGACCCTAAAACTAACCATACTCTGAACATAACTCTAACCCTAAACCTAACCTAAACACTAGACCTAGCCCTAATCCTAACCTTAAAACTATCCCTAACCGTAAAGCTAATTCTTACATTAGCCATAGCCCTAACCATAACATAAAACCTAGCTCTATTCTGAGCCTCAACCCTAGCTTTATCCTGAACCCTAACCCTAACCCTAACACTAACACTAATCCAAACCCTAGCTCTAAACCTATTCCTTACCCTAAGCCAAACTCTCACCCTAATGCTACCCTAGTTTTAACCCTAATCCTTAGCTTACCCCAAACACTAACTATATTAGGAGTCCTAATCCTAGCCCTCATTCTATCTCTAACCTAACCCGAAGCCTCAGCCTAACCCTTACCCTTATTCTGACCCTATCGCTAACCCTAGTTCAAACCCTGACCTTAACACTAAACCGAACCTTAACATTAGCCCTACCAGTAAACCTATACCTAAACCTAACCATAACACTAGCACTACACCCAAACTTAATCCTAAAGATAGCAATAACTCTAGCCCTAGACCTAAACAAAAACCTAGCCCTAGCCCTAAAATAACCATTAACCTAATGTGAAGACTAACCCTAGCTCTAGAACTAACCCTAATTCTAATTCTAGCCCTAGCAATAAACCCAATGCTAACCCGAACACTGATGCTTACCCTAACACAAACCCTATCTCTAATCCTTATCCTATCTCAAAACTTAAACCTTACACTAGACATATCTATAACCCTAAACCAAAAAACTAGCCCTAACCATAACCCTAGCTCTTACATTACCCATAGCCCTAACACTAGCCATAAACCTCACACAAAACCTAGCCCTAATACAAGCCCTAAACCTAGACCTAAGCATAACCTTAACCCTAACCCTAGCACAAACACTAAACCTAATGCTTGCCCTAGCCCTAACCCTAGCTCAAACTCTAACCCTTACTCTAAACATAACCCTAGCTCTAAACCTAACCCTAACCCTATCCCTATTCCTAAGTGTAACCATAGCCCAAATCCTAGCTCTAACTTTATCCATTACCTTAAACATAACCCTAACCCTAATGCTAACCCTAGCCTTAACCCTAACCCTAAACCTAATCTTAGCCCTAATCGTAGCCCTGATTTTAACCCTTACCCTTGCCCTAGCCCTAAACCTAGCTCAAACCCTAACACTTATGCTAAACCGAACCCTAACACTAATCATAGGAGTAACCCAAATCCTAGCCTTAATCCTAACTTTTACCTAAGCCCTAACACTAGCACTAAACCTATTCATTTTATTAGCTAAAACCAAATGCAAACCCTCAGCCTAACCCTAACCCTATCCCTAACCCTATCCCTAACACTAACCCTATATATTACTCTAAACCTAACCTGAACTGTAAACCTAACTCTATTCATTACTCTAACCCCAACCCTAACCCTAATGCTATTTTGAGCCCTAACCTTAAACCTTAACCCAAACCAAACCCTAACTCATACTCTGACCCTAATAATAACCTAGCTGTGTACCTGAGCCCTACACTAAACCTAACCCTTACACTCGACCTAGCCATAAACCTATCCCTATCACTATCCCTAACCATAACCCTAGATCTGACATTATCTCTAGCCCTAATCCTATCCCTAACCTTAACGCAAACCCTAGCCCTCATCCTAGCCCTAAACCTACTTAATCCTAACCTGAACCCGAATGATATCCCTATCCCTAAATATAACCCTCGCCCTAGCACTGAACCTAGCTATATAACCCAATCCCTTCCCCTAAAATTAAACCTAACCCTAGCCCTAACCATAGGCCTAACCCTAACACTATTCATAGCACTAATCCTAGCCCTATTTGAACCCTAACCTTAACCCTACCCCTAACCCTAGCGCTAAGACTAACTCTAACTCATACCCTAGCCCTATTTCTACTTATAACCCTATTCGTTACCCTAACCCTAACAATAGCCCTAACCTGAGTTCTAACGCTAGCCATATCCCTAACCCTAGATCTAACCATAACTCTAAATCTAACCCTAATCTTAAGCCCAAACCTCATTCTACACCTAGCTCTAACACTATTGCTAATCCTAAAACTAGCCCTAATCCAAGCTCTAGCCCTAAAATAAAACCTAGCCATTATTCTAACCCTAAATCTTAACCTAAACCAAACCCAAACCCATGACTAGCCATTACCCAAGCTCTAATTCGAGTCCTAGGCCTAAAACTAACCCTCACTCTGACTCATATCCAAACACAAACCCTAGCTCTAAATATCACCCTAACCCTAAAAATAATGCTAACACTAGACCTAGCCAAAACCCTAACCCTAAAACTAACCCTAATCATAGCCCTAGTTCTTACATTGGCCCTATCCAAACCCTAGCCCTAACTCTAACACAAAAATAGCCCTAATCCAAGCCCTAACACTAGATTTAACCCTAACCCTAACCCTAAAACTAGCCCTAAACCTAACTCTAATCCTAGCCCTAACCCTAGCTCTAATTCTATGCATTATCCTAAACCAAACCCTATTCATAATGCTAATTCTAATCCTAATCCTTAGCCAAACCCAAACCATAACCCTATTACTAGTCCTAACACCAGCCCTCATTCTAGATCTAAACCTAACCCAAATCCTCAACCTAACCTTCACCCTTATTCTGACCTAACACTAATTATAGGTCTAAACCTGACCCTAAACAGAAACCGAAACCTGAAACTAGCCCTACCAGTAAACTTATACCTAAACCTAAACCTACCACTAGCCCCATACCTAAACCTAATCATAAATCTAGCTATTACTCTAGCCCTTGACCTAAACAAAAACTTAGTGCTAGCCCTAACAATAACCCTTAACCTAAACCAAACACTAATCTTACCACTAGACTTAACCCTAGTTCTATTCTGGATTTCACCCTAACCCTAACTTTAACATGAACACTGGCCCTGAAACTAACATTAAACCTAGCTCTAAACCTGACCTAAACCCAAAACCTAAACCTAACACTAGACCTAGCATTAAGCCTAACCCTAAAACTTGCTCTAATCAGAACCCTAGAACTCACATTACACATAGCACTAACCCTAGGCCTAAACCTAACACAAAACTTAAATAACCCTAACCCTAAAGGAGACCTAAACCTACCCTAAGAATAACTCTCACCCTAACCCTAACCCTAGTCCTAACCCTAATCCTAACCCTCACCTTAGGCCTAACCAAAGCTCAAAGCCTAACTCTTAGCCAAAACATAAACCTAGCACAATCCCTAACCATAACCCTAACCATAGCCCTAATTCTAACCTTAACCCTAGACCTAACACTAGCTCTAACTTTAGCCATTACCCTAACTCTAAACCTAACCATAATGATAACCCTATCCATAACCCTAACAGAAACCCTAACCCTAACCATAAACCTAACCCTAGACCTAACCCTAAACCTAAACCTTGCCATTGTCTTAACCCTAACTCAAACCCTAACTCTTACCCTAAAACCAACAGTAAACCTAGCCCTAAAATTAATCCTAGCCCTAACACTAGGCCTAAGCTGAACACTAACCCTTGCCCTAATCCTAGCACTAACTTAGCCCTATCCATAAAAATAACCAAAACCCTAGCCCTAAGACTAACTCTAACTCTCACCCTAGCCTTAGCCCTAGTTCTAACCCTATCTGTTACCATAACCATAACCCTAGCCCTAACCCTTGCCCTATAGTTAGACCTAAACCTAATCCTAGATCCAACACTAAATCCAAATCTAACCCTAACCAAAAGCCTAAGCCTAACACTAACACTAGCCCTAACTCTAATGCTAATCTTATAATTAGCCCAAACCCTAAACCTAGGACTAAAACAAAACTGAGCAACAGCCCTAACCCTAAACCTTAACTTAAACCAAACCCTAACACTACACCTAGACATAACCCTAGCCCTAATTTGAGTCCTAACCCTAACCTTAAAACTTACCCTGACCCTGACTCATATCCTAACACTGACACTAGCTCTAAAGACCACACTAAACTTAAACCAAAACCTAACAGTAACCCTAGCCCTAATTCCAGTCATAACCCTATCCTTAAAGCAAACCCTGACCTGGCTGATATCCTAAAAGTCACCCTAGCTATAAACACAGCCCTCACCTTAAACCTAACACTAAGAGTAACCCTAGCACTTATCTAAACCTAACACTAGACCTAGCCATAACCCTAACCCTACAGCTAGCCCTCAACATAAATAGAGAAACATGTATGTACTGAAATAAGTCTCCCAACATTTTGAGCAGATTTCTTTGATACTACACAATATTCATCTTTTAGCTTGCTCCACTAGGTTCCCCAAGGTTGGCACTTCTAGGATGAATGGTTCTCTAAACAGGTAAGGGTTAGTGTTATGGTTAGGGTTAGGGCTAGCTTTAGAGATACTGCTAGGGTTAGAGTTTGTTTTCTTCAAATTTCTTTGATACTGGGAAGATTTATCTTTTACCTAGCCTCACTATGCACCCCAGTTTGGGGCCTTCTCGGTTCAATCGTTCGCTGTTGGAAGTAGTTTGTTTTTAATGTCTCACTTCATTTTGACCTAAATAGGTAAATGAGAATGGAGCTGGAAATCAGAGGGTTGGTGCTAGCTGGTTGAAACTTCACATACTCAAACAGTTGTCTGTGGGCACTCTCTGGTTTCTTCCTTGTAAAAGTAGCGATAAGCTGAAGCATGCAAAACAAGTTTATCCAAGAGCACTTTAGGAGAAAACAGGGCATTATGCATGTACTGAAATACCTCCCCAATTATTTGGTCAGATTTCTTTGATACTGTGCAGGATTCTTATGTAAGCTTGTCACACTAGTCTCCCCAAGTTTAAAACTTTTATGATCAAAGGTTCTCTTAACAGGTTAGGCTCAGGGTTATGGTTAGAGTTAGGGTTAGAACTAGTGTTAGAGTTAGTGTTAGTTTTTTTCAACTTTATGAATACTGGGATGGATTTATCTTTTTTCTACTCTTAGTATGCTTCCCATATTTGGGCCTCCTGGGAAAAAGGGTTTGCTCTCAGAAGCAGTTTTAATTTTCATGTTTCACCTCATTTTGCCCTATAGGGGTGAATGGAAATGGAGCTGGACTCAAACAGGGTTTGTGCTAGCTGCTTAAATCTTCACACACTCAATCAGTTCTCAGTGCACATTCTCTCATTTTTTTCTTATGGTAGTAGCCTAAAGATGAATTAGAAAGAAACAGCTTTATCTGTGAGCACTTTAGGAGCAAGCTTCAATTTTTTGGCATGGATTACTTTGATATTGTACAGGATTCATCATTTTCCTAGTCTTAGTAGGATCCCCATGTTTGGGTTTTCAAGGTTTGCCAGTTCACTGTCAGGAACAGTTTAAAGTTTTAGGTTTCAATTTATTGTGGCCTATAGACATGAATGAGAATGGAGCTGGAAACCAGAGTCAGTACTAGCTGCTCGAAACTTCACACACTCAATCAGCTCTCTGTGGGCACTCTCTGGTTGTTCCTTGTGAAAGTACCTTAAACTGAAGCATGAAAAAATAATTTATCCAAGAGCGCATTAGGAGAAAACAGGGAAAGAAGCACTCAATGAAATACCTCCCACAATTATTTGGTCAGATTTCTTTGATACTGCACAGGATTCATCTGTTAGCTTGCCCCACTGGGCTCCTTTATTTGGGGACTACTCTGATCAATGGTTTTCTAAACAGGTTAGGTTCGATTTTGTATTAGTTTAGGGCTAGATTTACAGCTAATATTTTGTTAGATTTAGTTTTGTTCAAATTTCTTTGATACTGGGCAGGATTCAACTTTGACCTAGCCTTACTATATTCTTTAGGTGTGGGCCTCTTGGGTCAAGGGTTTGCTCTCCTGAAGAGTTTGTATTTTAAGTTTTCATTTCATTTTGACGTATGCATGTAAATGGAAATGGAGCTGGAAATCCAAGAGGGTTGGTGCTAGCTACTTCAAACCTCACACACTCAATCAGTTTTCTATGGGCATTCTCTGGCTTATTCACTGTAAAAGTAGCCCTAAGCTGAAGCATGCAAAGCAACTTTATGGGAGAGCACTTTAGGAGAAAACAGGGAAATATGTATTTACTGAACTACCTTCTCAATTATTTGGTCAGACTTCTTTGATAGTGTGAAAGATTCATCTGTTCACTTACTCAACTTGGCTCCCCAAGTGTGGGACCTCTAGGATCAAAGGGAGTGTAAACAGGTTAAAGTTAGTGTTAGGGTTAGTGTTAGGACTAGGATTAGACCTAGTGTTAAGATAAGAGTTACATTTTTAAAAAATTTTCTATGATACTGTGCAGGATTCATTTTTTTTTTTTTAATTTTGACTATACTCCAAATGTTTGGGCCTCCTACATAAAGAGTTTGCTTTCATGAACAGTTTCAATTTTCATGTTTCTCTTCTTTTTTACATGTAGGGGTAAATGAAATAAAGCTGGAAATCAAACAGGGTTTGGGCTAGCTGCTTGAATCTTCAAACAGTCCATCAATTTTCAGTGAGCATAATCTGGTGTTTGCCATGGAAGTAACCCTAAGATGAAGTAAAAAGTAACAGCTTTATCTCTGGGTGCATTAGGAGCAAGCAGAATACCCATGTAATGAAAGAGCTTCAAATTTTTATTGGTTGGATTAATTTGATACTCTACAGGATTCATCATTGACCTATCCTTAGCAGGCTCCCCAAGTTTGGGGCTTCAAGGTTCAATGGTTCAGTGTCTGGAACAGTTTGAATTTTTAGGTTTCACTTCATTATGGCCTATAGGTGTGAATGCAATGGAGCTAGAAATCAAACAGTGTTAGTGTTGTTGCTAGCTGTGTGAAACTTCATACACTCAATCAGTCCTCTGTGGGCACTCTTTGGATTTTCTTTGTGAAAGTACCTTAAGCTGAAGCATGAAAAACAATTTATACATGAGCACTTTAAGAAAAAAAAAAAAAAAAACAGGAAAATATGAATGTACTAAAATACCTCTCCCAATTTTCTTCAAATTTCTTTGATACTGCACAAGATTCATCTGTTAAGTTGTGCATTTAGGCTCCCCAAGCTTGGGACTTCTATGATCATAGGTACTCTAAACAGGTTAGAATTAGTTTAGGGTTGGGTTAGATCTAGTGTTAGAGTGAGTTTTGTTCAAATTCATTTGATACTTGGCATAATTTGTCTTTCACCTAGCATTACCATTTTCCCCAGGTTTGGGCCTTATCCCTTCAATGGTTTGCTGTCAGGAACAGTTTGTATTTTAAGGTTTCCATTATTTTGACCTATATGGGTAAATGGAAATGGAACTTGAAATCAAACAGTGTTGGTGCTCATTGGTTAAATCTGCACACACTCAATCAGTTCTATGTGGGCACTCTGGTATCTTCCTTGTGAAAATTTCCCAAAGCTGAAGCATGCAAAATCATCTTTATCCAAAAGTACTGTTGGAGATAAAGGGGAAATATACATGTACTGAACTACCTCCCCAAATTATTTGGTCAGATTTCTTTAATACTCCCTAAACCTAACAGAAAAACTAGTCCTAATCTGAGTCCTAACCCTAGATGTAAACCTAAACCTAAACCTAGCCCTAACCTTAGCTCTAACTATATCACTTACCCTAAGTCAAACCCTATCAATAATGGTAACCTTAGTCCTAATCCTAATCCATAGCCTAATCCAAACCCTAACCCTATTAATAATCCTAACCCTAGCCCTCATTCTAGCTCTAACCCTAACTCAAATCGTTACCCTAAGACATACCCTCAGTCTAAATCTTATCCTAACCTTAAACCAGACCCTAAAACTAGCTCTACCAGTAAACTTATACCTAATCCTAAGCCTATACCTAGCCCTAGACCTAAGCCTAATCCTCAATAAAGCCATAATTCTAGACCTAGACCTAAAAAAACTTGAGCCCTAGCCCTAACATAATCCTTAACCTAAAGCGAACACTAACCCTATCCATAGACCTAAACCTAGTCCTAATTCTGGTTTTCACCCTAAACCTAACTCTAACCTTAACACTGACCCTAACAGTAACACTAAACCTAGCTCTAAACCTGAACCTAACCTAAAACCTAAAACTAACACTAGACATAGCCATAACCCTAACCCTAAAACTAGCTCTAATCAGAACCCTAGATCTTACATTAAATATAGCCTTAACCCTGGGCCTAAACCTACCACAAAACCTAGCACTATTCTGAGGCCTAATCCTACCTTAAAAATAAGCATAATGGTAAATGTAGCCCTAACCCTAACCTTCGCCTTAGACATAACCCTAGCTCAAAGCCTAACCCTTAGCCTAAAGAAAAACCTAGGCCTATTTGTAAACATAAACCTAACCCTAGCCCTAATCCTGAACTTAACCCTAGTACTAACCCTTGCTCTAAACCTAACATTACCCTAACCCTAACCCTAAACCTATTAATAACCCAAGCCCTAAACCTAACCCTATCCATAACCCTAATCTTAAACCTAACCCTCATCTTAAGCCTAAACCTAACCCTTGCCATAAACTTAACCCTAAACCATACCAAAAATAAAAACTAAACCTACCTCTGAACCTAAATTTAACCATAACCTAAACTTAACCCTAAAACTAATCTTACATGTAATCCAATACATTACTCTAAAACTAGCCCTAACCCAATGAAAACCTAGCTCAAACCCCAACCCCAAACATAATCATAACCATAACCCTAACCTAGAACTAACACTAAACCTAACACTCCCCCTAGCCCTAACTGTAGCATAAACCCTAACCATTACACTAACCCTAACCCTAGCTCTAGCCCTAATCATAAACCTAACTCTAGCCCTAACCCTAATCATAACCCTAACTCTAGCCCTAACCCTAATATTAAACCTAACCCTGATCCTAGCCTTAATATAGCCCTATTCCTAACCCTAACTCTTACCCTAGAATTAAGATTAACTATAATTCTCACACAAGACCTATCCTTATTCTAACCCTATACCTTAAACCCAAGCCTTTACCCTAGTCATAACACTTGCCATAGCACTAATTCTAGATCAAAACCTATCTCTAAAACTAACCTTATCCCTTACCATAACCCTAACCCAAGCACTAACCCTAGTCATAATCCTTAGCCCTAGAACTAACCTATCTCTAAAACTAACCCTAACCTGAGGCCTCAGCATAACCCTTAAATTAGCTCCAACCCTAATGCTATTCCTAAAATTAGCCCTAACCCTAGCCCTAGCCCTAAAACAAAACTGAGCCATACCCCGAACACTAAACCTTACCCTAGGCCAAACCCTAACCCTACACCAGCTCTAACCCTAGCCCTAATTTGAAACCTAACCCTAACCCTAAAACTAACCATGACCCTGACTCATATTCAAACACTAAACCTAGGTCTAAGCATCACCCTAACCTTAAACCTCATCCTAACACTAGGCCTAGCCCTAAACTTAACCTTAAAACTAACCTTAATCTTAAATCTATTTCTTACAATAGTGATAACCATAACACTAGCCCTAAACCTAATAAAAATTAGCCCTAATGAAAGCCCTAACACAAGCTTTAACCATAAACCTAACTCTAACCCTAGTCCTAACCTTAACTCGAACCCTATCACTTACCTTAAGACAAACCCTCACCCTAATTCTAACCATATTCTTAGCACTAATCCTTAGCCTAACCAAAACCTAACTCTATAACTAGTCCTAACCCTAGCCTTCATTCTAGATCTAACCATAACAAAAATCCTAACCCTATCCATGACCATTATTCTGACCCTAACAATAATCTTAGCTCTAAATCTAAACCAAACCCTAAACTGAACACTAACACTAGTCCTACTGGTAAACTTACACCTTAACCTAACCCTAACACTAGCCCTAGACCTAAACCTAATCCTAAATCTACCCATAAGTACAGCTCTAGACCTAAAGACAAACTAGACCTAGCCTTAAAAATAACCCTTAACCTAACCCAAACTCTAACCCTTCCTCTAGACCTCACCCTAGTCCTAATTCTGCCTTTAACCATAACCATTACCCTACCTGAACACTGTCCCTTACACTAACACTAAACCTAGCTCTAAACTTCACCCTAACCATAAAACTAACCCTGAAACTACATCTAGCCCTAACATTAACCATAAAACTAGTATTAATCATTACACTATTTCTTACATAATCCATAGCACTAACCTATCACAAAACCTAGCCCTAATCCAAGCCCTACCATAGCATTAAAACTAAAGATAAACTTAACAACAACCCTAGCCCTATCTATAAACCTAAGCCTAACCCTAGACCTAATTTTAACCATAACCCTACCCTTAACCCTAGCTCTAATCCTATTAATTACCCTAAGATAACTATAATCCTTATGCTAACCCTAGGCGGAAACCTAATCTTAGCACTAGCCTTAATCCTATCTATTAACCTAAATCTAACCTGAACCCTAAATCTAACTGTGCCATTACCCAATCCCTAAATATAAGACTAATTTAACCCCTAAACATAAACCTTAACCTAACCGCAACCCTAAACTTGACGCTGACTCTAATAATACCCTTAGCTTTAAACCTGACCCTAACAAGGAACCTAAACTTTACAATAGACCTAGCCATAAACCTAACCCTAAAACTATCCCTAACCATATCCTAGACCTGACATTAGCTCTAGCTCTAATCTAGCCTTAAACCTAATACAAAACTTAGCCCACACCCTACCAAGGAACGTCACCTTAATTATAACCCTAATCCTAACATTAACCCTAACTTTAACCCTAATTTTCACCCTAGTCTTAAAACTAGCTATATTGCCATCCCTTACCCTAAACCTAACCTAACCCTAAACCTAACACTAAACCTAGCCCTAACTCGAGGCCTAACCCTAACACTAACCCGAGCCCTAATGCAAGCCCTAATTTGGCCTTGTCCCTAACCCTAACTCTAGCCCTAAGACTAACTCTAACTTTCACACTAACCCTATACCTTGTTGTAACCTTATCCCTTAGCATCACCATATACCTAGCCCTAAACGTAGCCCTACTCTAGACCTATACTTTCCCTATCACACAACCTAGATCTAAACCTAAGTCTAAATTTAACCCTAACCCTCATTCTAAACCTATACATAACTCTACCCTTATCCCTAATTCTTAACATAAGCCTAAATCTCACACTTACACTATCCCTAACCCTAAGACTAATCATAAAACTAGCCCTAACCCTACCCCTAGCCCTAAAACAAAACCAAGTCATAGCCCTAACTTTAACCCTTAACCTAAAACAAATCCTAACCCTACACCTAGCCCTAACCCTATCCCTAATGATAGTCTAACCCTAACCCAAAAACTAACCCTGACCCTGACTCTGACCCTAACACTAACCCTGGCTCTCAACATCATCATCACCATAAACCTAACCTTAACACTAGACCTAGACCTAACTCTAAACCTATAACTAGCTGTAATCATAAAGCTACTTCATACATTAGCGGTAGCCTTAACCCTAGCCCTAACCTAACCCAAAACCTAGCCTTAATCTTAGTCCTAAATCTAACTTTAACCCTAAACTGAAACCTAACCCTAACCCAAACACTGGCCCTAATCTTATACATAACCCTAGCCCTAACCTTAGGGCTAACCCTATCCATTACCTTAACAATAACTCTAACCCTTCTGATAACCCTAGACCTAGCCCTAATCCTATACATTACACTAAACCAAACCTAAATTCTAAACCTAACCCTGTCATTACCCTAAATCTAACACTAATTCTAGCCCTGCCCCTAAACACTAACTTAACCCAAACCCTAATCCTGATGCTGATTCTAAAAATAACCCTAGATCTAAACCTGACCCTAACAAAAACCTAACCCTTACACTGGACCAAGCCATAAAGCTAACACTAAATCTATCCCTAACTGTAACCCAAGACCTGACATTAGCCATAGCCCTAATACTATCCCTAACCCTAAAACAAATCCTAGTCCTTATCGTAGCCCTAAACATAGCCTTAATCATAACCCTAACTCTAACCCTAGTTTGTTCCCTAATACTAACCCTCGCCCTTGCCCTAAGCCTAGCTATAACCACATCCCTTACCCTAAATTAAACCCTAACTCTAACCCTAACCCTAGTGGCAACCCTTGCCTTATCCTTAGCCCTAGCACTAACCCAAGATCAAAATCTATCTCTAAATATAACCCTAACTCGATGCCTAAGCCTAATCCTAAAACTATCCCTAACCCTAGCCCTAACATAACCCTAGCCATAATTGAACCCTATCCGTAAACCTAACCCTAACCTTAGCCCTAAGACAAACTCTCTCATACTAGCCCTATCACTCATTCTAACCCTATCCCTTAACATCAACTTAACCCTAGCCCTAACCCTAACCTTACACCTAGACCTAAACCTAGACTTATTTGAGTTGGAAGCTGAACCCTAAAACTAACCCTGAACCTGACACTGACCCTAACACTTTTAGCTCTAAACATCACCATATCAGGAAACATAACCCTAACACTAAACCTAGCACTCAAACCCTAAAACTAGCCCTAAACTTAAACCTAGTACTTACATTAGCTGTAACCCTAACCATAGCCCTAACATAACCCAAAACCTAGCCCTAATCAGATCCCTAACCCTAGCTTTAAACCTATCCTAACCCTAACACTAGCCCTAATTGTAACCATAACTTTAGCCTTAAACTGATCTCGAACTCTATCCATTAACATAAAACATAACCCAAACCTTAATGATAACCCTAAGCATAAATCTAACCCTCTCCCAAATTCTAACTCTTCCATTACCCTAAAACTAACCTGAATCCTAAACCTCACCCTATCATTACCCTAACGCTAATCCTAAAACTAATTCAAGCCCAAAATTGAAACCTTAACCTATCTCAAACCCTAACTCAGACCTTGACCCTAATAATACCCCTAGCTCTACACTTGACCATAACCCAACACCTAACCCTTAGCCTAGACTTAGCCATAAACCTAAACCTAAAACTATCTTTAACCATAATTCTGGACCTGAAATTAGCCTTAGCCCTAATCCTAGACCTAGCTCTATAAACACACCTAGCCCTCATTTTGGTCCTAAACCTAGCCTGAAACATAACCATATCTCTAGCCCTACCCCTAACCCTAATTCTAACACTCACCCTACCTCTAAACCTGCCTATAATGTCATCTCTTACCCTAAATTTAAACCTAACCCTAACCCTAACCATAGGCTTAAGCTAAACACAAAACCTAGCCCTAATCTTAGCCCTAATTTAGCTCTATCTCTAACCCTATCCTAAGCCTAGCCCTAAGACTAACTCTAACTCTTGCCCTAGCCCTAACCCTAGATCTAAATCAATCCTTTACCCTAAGCAAAATCCTAAACCGAAGAGTAACCCTAAACCTATCTCTAGTCTTTAGGCTAACAAAAACCCTAACCCTATTAATAGTCATAACCCTAGACTTTGTTTTAGCTCTAACACCATCCCAAACGCTAACCCTAACCCTGATCCTTATTCTGACCCTAACACTAAACCTAGGTCTAACCCTAACACCAATACTAACCCAAAATTTACCATAATCCTATCCCTAGACCTAATTCTAAACCTAACTCTCAGCCTAGCCCTAACCATAGCTCAGAACCTAACACTTATGTTAAACAAAACCCTAAACCTAACCCTAGTACTAAGCCTCACCTTAACCCTAACACAAGACCTAATTTTAACCATAACCCTAGCCCTAACCTTAACTCTAACTGTATCCATTACCCTAAACATAACCCTTACCATAATTCTAACCCTAGGCTTAACCCTAACCCTATCGCTTTCCCCAAACCTATCAATTAGCCTAACCTACCCTGAACCCTAAACCTAATCCAATTATTACACTAACCCTAACCCGAATGCTAATTTGAGCCCTAACCCTAATCTCAAACGTAAACCAAACCCTAATACTAACCGTGACCATAATAATTCCCCTAGCTATAAACCTGACTCTTAACCTACCTAAAACTTACACAAGACCTAGCCATAAAACTAACCCTAAAACTATTCCTAACCTTAAGCCTAGACATGATATTAACCCTAGCCGTAATCCTAGCCCTAACCTTAACACACCCTAGCCATTATCCTAGCCCTAAACATAGCCTTAATTTTATCCCTAACCCAAACCCTAGGCCTAAACCTAACACAAACCTAGCCCTAATCTTAGCCCTAATTTAACCCTATCCCTAACCCTAACCCTAATCCTAGCCCAAAGACTAACTCTAACTCTTTCACCCTAACCCTAGTTCCAAACCTATCCCTTACTAGAACCGTAATCCTAGCCCTAACTTTTGGTCTAACCCTAGCCCTATTCATGGCCCTGGCCATAATCCTAGATCTAACCCTAAGTCAAAATCTAACCCTAAACCTAAGCCTAAACCTAAACCTAAACCTAACACTAGCCCTAATGTTAATGCTAATCCTAAAATTAACCCTAACAGTATCCCTAGCTGTAATACAAAACCGAGCCATAGCCTTAACCCAAACCCTTATCCTAATCCAAACCCTAACCCTACACCTAGCCCTAACCATATCCTAATTCTACTCCTAACCCTAACCCGAATACTAACCCTGATTCTGACTCTTACTCTAACACTAACCCCGGCTCTAAACATCATCATAACCCTAAGCCTCAACCTAACACTAGATGTAGCCCTAACCCTAACCCAATAACTAGTGCTAATCATAACCCTACTTCGTTCATTAGCCATAGCCTTAACCCTAGCCCTAACCTAACCCAAACCTAGATTTAAAATGAGTAGTAAAACTAGCTTTAACCCTAAACTTAAACCTAAGCCTAACCCAAAACTAGCCCTAATCCTATACATAACCCTAGCCCTAACCTTATGTCAAAACCTATCTATTACCCTAACAATAACCCTAACTCTTATGCTAACCCTAGGCCTAACCCTAAACCTATCCATTACAGTAAACCAAACCTAAACCCTAAAACTAACGCTGTCATTATCCTAAACTGAAACCCATACATAACCCAAACCCTAAACTGACCCTGACCCTAAATATAATCCTAGATATAAATCTGAATCTTACCCTAAACCTAATCCTTACACGGGACCAAGCCATAAACCTAGCACTAAATCTAGCCCTAAACTATAACCCTAGACCTGACATTAGCCCTAGCCATAATACTATCTCTAACCCTAAAACAAACCCTAAACCTCATCTTAGCCATAATCCTAGCCTTAATCATAACCCTAACCCTAACTCTAGCCCCAACCCTAATACTAACCCTTGCCATAGCCCTAAAACTAGCCAAAACCATATCCCTTACCCTAATCATAAGCCTCACTCAAACCCTCACCCTTTTCATCACAATTGTCCTATCCTTAGCCCTAGCTTTAACACTAGATTGAAACCTAACTTTAAATCTAACCCTAACTCGATGCCTAAGCCTAAAAATTGCCCAAACCCTGATGCTAATTCTAAAACTAGATCTAACCCTATCCCTAACCCTAACCCTAGCCATAATTTAGCCGTATGCCTAAACCTAACTCTAACCCTACCCCTAAGAATAACTCTAACTTTCACACTGGCCCTATCACTCATTCTAATTTTATCCATTCCCATAAACCTAACCCTATCCCAAATTGTAGTCCTAACCCTTGCCCTATCCTTAGCCCTAGCACTAAACCTAGATAAAAACCTAACTCTAAATTTAACCCTAAACTGATGCCTAAGCCTAAATCTAAGACTAGCCCTAACCCTAACACTAATCCTAAAAATTTCACTAACCCTAATTCTAGCCTTAAAACCAAACCGAGCCAAAGCTCTAACCATAACCCTTAACCTAAACCAAGCCCCAACCATACACCTAGCCCTAACCCAGCCCTAATTCGAATTTTAAGCCAAGCCCTAAAACTAACCCTGACCCTTACTCTGACCATAACACTAACAAGAGGTCTAAACATCCCCCTAAACCTAAACATAAACCTAACAGTAAACCTAGCCCTAAAGCACTAAAATTAGCCATAAGCATAACCCTAGTATTTACATTAGCCATAAACCTAACCCTAGCACTAACTTAACCCAAAACCTACCCCTAATCATAACCATAACCATAGCCCTAAACTGATTTCTAACTCTATCCATTATCATAACCCTAACCCTAACCCTACTGTTAATTCAAGCCCTAACTTTAAACCTTAACCTATCCCAAACCTAACCTAGAACTTGACCCTAATAATACCCCTAGCTCTAAACCTGATGCTAACCCTAAACTTAACCCTTAGACTAGACGTACCCATAATCCTTATCCTAAAAATATCTTTAACCATAATTCTGGACCTGAAATTAGCCCTAGCACTAATCCTAGCCCTAACCTTAAAAAAATTCCTAGCCCTAAACCTAGGCTTAACCATAACCCTAACCCTAACCACAGCCTAAACCTAATTATAACCCTCACCCTACCTCTAAACCTAGCTATAAAGCCATCCATTACCACAAACTTTACCCGAATGCTAAACCTAAACTCTAAACGCTGACTCTAAACTCTAAACCTAACCCTAAAGCTAGGCGTAACCTAAACATTAAACCTAGCCCTAATCCTAGCCCTAATTTAGCCCTATCTCTAATCCTAACCCTAACCCTAACCCTAGCCCTAAGACTAACTCTCGCCCTAGCCCTATCCCTAGTTCTAACCCTGTCCCTTACCATAACCCTAAACCTAGCCATAATGCTTGTCCTATCCTTAGTTCTAGCCCTCACCCTAGGTCTAACCCTAATTCCAAATTTAACCCTAACACTAAGCCTAAGCCTAACACTAACACTAGCTCTAACCCTCACCATAGGACTAAAACAAAACCCAGCGTTAGCCCTAACTCTAAACCTTAACTTAAACCAATCCCTAACACTACTACTAGACCTAACCCTAGCCCTAGTTCGAGTCCTAAAACAAACCTTAAAACCAACCCTGATGCTGACTCATATCCTAACACTCACCGTAGCTCTACACACCACCCTCACTTTAAACTGAACCCTAACAGTAACTCTAGCCCTAATTCTAGTTCTAACTCTAACCCTAAAACTAAGCCTGAACATGACTCCTATTCTAACATGAACCCTAGCTAAAAATATCACCCTAACCTTAAACCTAACCCTAACACTAAACCTAACCCATACCCTAACACTAAAACTAACACTAATGGTAACCCTCGTTCTTACATTAGCCATTGCCCTAACCCTAGCCCTAAACCTAACACAAAACCTAGGCCTAATCTGAGGTTTAACCCTAAATCTAACCATAACAAAGTCTAAACCAATCCTTTACTTAAGCAAAACCTTAAACCTAAGGGTAACCCTAGACCTATCCATAATCCTTAGGCTGACCAAAACACTAACCTTATTAATAGCACTTACCCTTGCCCTCATTCTAGATCTAAACCTATCCAAAACCCTAACACTAATCCTGACCCTTCTACTGACCTTACCATTAATCTTAGGTCTAATCCTAACCATAACCCTAAACCAAAACCTACTGTAGTCCTATCCCTAGACCTAATCCTGAACCTAACACTGAGCCTAGCCCTGACCATAGCTCAGAACCAAACCCTTACACTAAACATAACCTTAACCTAACCCTAGTTCTAAGCCTCACCCTAACCCTAAATCAAGACATAATTCTTGCCCTAAACTTAAGTCTAGCTGTGTCATTAACCTAAAAATATCCCTTACCCTAATATTAACCCTAGGCCTAACCCTAAACATATCACTATTCCCAAACTTATCAATTACCCTAAAGCTACCCTGAACCCTAGGCTATATACAATCATTACCCTAACCCTAACACTGACACTGACCCTAATAATTCCTCTAGCTCTAAACTTCACTCTTACCCTATACCTAACCCTTACACTAGACCTAGTCATAAAACTAACCCCAAAACTATCCCGAAGCATAAACCTAGGCCTCATATTAGCCCTAGTCATGATACTAGCCCTAACCCTAACACAAACCCTAGACCTTATCCTAGCCATAAACATAGCTTTAATTATAACCCTAACCATAACCCTAGGCCTAACTCTAACACTAACCCTAGCCCTAATCTTAGATCTAATTTAGCCCTATCCTTAACCTTAACCCTAACCCTAGCCCAAAGACTAACTCTAACTATCACCTTAGTCCTAACCCTAGTTCTAACCCTTTACTGGAACCCTAATCCTAGTCCAAACCATAGGTCTAACACTAGCCCTATTCTTAGCCCTAGCAGCAACCCCAGATCCAATCCTAACTATAAATCTAACAAAAAACCTTAGCCTAAATATAAACCTAACACTAGCCCTAACCCTAAGGCTAATCCTAAAACTAGCTCTAACCCTAGCCCTAAAACAAAACCAAGCCATAGAACTAACCCTAACCCTTAATAAAAACTAAGCCCTAACCCTACACTTAGTCATAACTCTATCCATAATTCGAGTTCTAAGCCAAACTCTAAAACTCACCCTGACCTTGACTCTGACCTTAACACTAACCCTAGCTCTAAACATCACCCTAACCCTATACCTGAACATAACAATAGACCTAGCCCTAACCCGAACCCTAACATTAGCCCTAATCACAACCCAGGTATTTACATTAGCCATCACCCTAAACCTAGCCTTAACTTAACCCAAAACCTAGCCTTATTCTGAGCACTATCCCTAGATTTACCCCTAACCATAACCCATCACCAATCGTAACTATAACCCTAGCTGTAACCCTAGATTTAACCCTAACCCTAACCCTAAGCCTAACCCTATTAATAATTGTAACAATAACCCTAGCTGTACCCCTATCTCTAATGCTATCCATTACCTTAACCATAACCCTATCCCTAATGCTAAACCTGGACCTAAACCTAACTGTATCTCTAATCCTAACCCTATCCATTACCCAAACCTAACCTGAAACCTAAACCTAACACTATATTTACCCTAATCCTAACTCTAATGCTAATTCGAGCCCTGACATTAAACCTTAACCTATCCAAAACACTAATCATGACCCTGACCCTAAGAATACCCTTAGCTCTAAACCTGAACATAACCATAAACCTAACCCTTACACTAGATGTAGCCATAAACCTAAACCTAAAACTATTTTTAACCATAACACTAGACCTGAAATTAGCTGTAGCTATAATCCTAGCACTAAACCTAGGCTTAATCCTAGCCTGAACCATACCCGAGCCCTAAACCTAGTTCTATTCCTCATCCTAGCCCTAAACCTACATATAACCTCATCCTATACCCCAAAACTAACCATAACCCTAAACCTAACCCTAACCCTCACCCTAAACCTAGGCCTAACATAAAGCCTAGTGCTAATCCTAGCCTTTATTTAATCCTAACCTAACCCTAGACCTAGCCATAAGACTCACTCTAACTCTTGCCCTAGCCCTAGCCCTAGTTCTATCCTTAGCCTTAATCCTAATCCTAGATATAAGCCTAGGTCTAAATCTGAACCTAACTCTAAATTTAACTCTAAAATAAGCCTAAACCAAACCCTAACACTACCCCAAACCATAATGCTAATCCAAAAACGTGCCCTAGCCCTAGCCCTAGCCATAAACCAAAACCAAGCTATAGCCCTAATATTAACCCTTAACCTAAATCAAACCCTAACTCTACAAGTAACTCTAAAACTAACTCTAAACAAAACCAAGCCATAGAACTAACCCTAACCCTTAATAAAAACTGACCCTGACACTGACCCTAACACTAATCCTAGCTCTAAACACCACCCTAACCTAAAATTAACCTTAACATTATATCTAGTCTCAACCTAACCTTAAAACTAGCCTTAATCATAACACTAGTTCATACATTCGTCATTGTCCTAACCGTAGCCCTAACACTAACACAAATTCTACACCTAATCCGAGCCCTAACATTAGCCTTAACCATAATACTAGCCCTAACCCTAACACTAACACTATCCCTAACCCTAACTCTAACCCTATTCCTTACATAAGCCAAACCCTAAACCAAATGCTAACCCTAATCTTAATTCTAATACTTAGCCTAATTTAAACTCTAACCATAATACTAGTCTTAACCCAGCACTCATTCTACCTCTAAACCTATCCCTGACCCTCATCTGACCCTAACAATAACCCTATGTCTAAACCTGACCCTAAACCTAAACCAAACCCTAACACTAGCCCTACTGGTAAGCCTATACATATACGTAAGCCTAACACTAGACCTAGACCCAAAGTTAATCCTAAATATAGCTATAAATCTAGCTCTAGACCTAAACAAAAACCTAGCCCTAGCACTAACAATAACCCTTAACCTAAACCGAACACTTACCCTACACCTAGACCTAAACCTAGTCCTAATTCTGGCCCTAACCCTAACCCTATCCCAAATACTGACCCTAATTCTAACACTGAACCTAGCTTTAAACATGACACTAACTTACAACCTAGACCTAACACTAGACCTAGCCATAACCCTAACCCTAAAACCAACCCTAAACATAACCCTAGATCTTACATTAACTATAGTCCTAACCCTAGCCCTAAACATAACATGAAACCTAGCCCTAAACCTAGGCCTAAACTTAGCTCTAAGCATAACCCTTAGCCTAACCCTAGCCCTAAACCTAGCCCTAACCTAAGCCTTGCCTTAGACCTAACCCTAGCTCAAAGCCTAAACTTAACACTACACATAACCCTAGCTCTATCATAAACCCTATCCCTAACCCTAGCCCTAATCCTAACATTAAACCTAGTCTGAACTTTAGCTCTAAACATATCCATTACCATAACCCTAACCCTAATTAAGACCCCATCTGTAACACTAAGCCAAATTCAAACAATAATGTAAACCTAGACCTAAACCTAAACCTAACCCTCACCCTAGCCCTACACTAGCTCAAACACTAACCCTTACCCTAACGTAACTATAGCCCTAGCCCTAAACTTAACACTTACCCTAACCCTAAAACTTACCCTAAATCACACCCTAAACTTATCCCTAAACCTAGCCCTAATCCTAGAGTTAATCCAAACCATAACATAGCCCTAACCCTAACTCTACACCTCTCCATTACACTAAACATAACCCTAACCCTAATGGTAGCTAACTCATCCATTACCCTAAACCTTAACTGAAACCTAAACTAAACCTTATCCATTACCCTAATGCTAAACCTACACTAATGCTAATTTGAGCCTTAACCCTAAACCTTTAGCTAAACCAAATGCTAACTCTGACCCTGTTCCTGACCCTAATAATAACCCTAGCCCTAAAGCTGACCTTTAATCTAAACCTAACTCTTACACTAGACCTAACCATAACCTAACCCTAAAATTATTTTTAACATTAACCCTAGACCTGATATTAGCCCTAGACCTGGTCCTATCCATAAACCTAACAGAAACTCTAACACTTAACCTAGCCCTAAACCTAGACTTAATCCTAAACTGAAACATAACCCTAGGCCTTATCCTAATTCTAAAGCTTGCCCTCTATGTAAAGATAACTATAACCCTACCCATTTCCCTAAACTTTACCTTAACACCAATGCTAACCCTAACTCTAGCCCAATCCCTTAGTCTAACCCTAACACTAACCCTAGCCTTAATACTAGCCCTAATGTAGCCCTAACCCCAATACTAATCCTAGACCTAATCCTAAACCCTAATTTAGCACTAAACCTAACCTTAACTCTAGCCCTAATCCTACCCATAACTCTAACACTAACCCTAGTACTAATCCTAGCCCCAATTTAGCCCTAAACCTAGCCCTAACCCTAGCTCTAATCCTAGCCCTAATTTGCCCTAACCCTAATCCTAAAACTACTACTATGACGAACTCTAATTCTCACCCTAGCAGAATCCCTAGTTCTAACCATATTCATTACATAACCCTAACCCTCACCCTGACCCTAGCCCTAGCCCTACCTTAACCCTAGATCTAACACTAACTCTAAATGTAATCCTCAACCTAAGCCTAAACTCAACCTAACACTAGCCCTAACACTGATACTAATCCATAATCTAGCCGTAACCATAGACCTAGCCCTAAAACAAAACCAATGTATATCCCTAACCCTTAACCTAAACCAAACCCTAACCTTAAAACTTCTACTAACTTTAGCAATAATTTGAGTTCTAACCCTAACCCAAAACCTAACCCTGAATAGGGTTAACCGTAACAATAACCCTTGCTCTAAACATCACCCTAACCCTAAACCTAAACATAACTCTAGACCAAGCCCTAACCCTAACCCTAAAACTAGCACTAATTGCAACACTAGTTCTTACATTACCATAATCCTAATCCTAGCCCTAACCAAACCAAAAATCAAGCCATAATCAGAGCCTTAACCCTAGCTTTAAACGTAACCCTAAACCTAACTCTAACCCAGAACATACTCCTAAACTTTACCCTAACCCTAGCCAGAATTCTAACCATAACCCTAGCCCTATCACTAGCTCTAACCCTATCCATTACCCTAATCATAACCATTACTCTAATGGTAACCCTAGGCCTAACCCCAAACTTATCCCTAACCCTAACCTATTTCATCAACCTAAACCTAACCTGAACCCTAAACCTAACCTATCATTACCCTAACTCTAACCCTAATGATAATTCAAGCCTTAAACCTAAACCTTAACCCAACCCAAACCTAACTTTGGCCCTTCCCATGATAATACACCTAGCTCTAACCCTGAACCTACCACTAAACCTAATCCTTATACTAGACCTAGCCATAAACCTAAACCTAAAACTCGCTAGCCAAAATCCTAGACCTGACTTTTGCCCTAGCCGTAATTCTAGCCCTAAACTTAACACAAAACAAACCCATAACCCTAACACTTACCTTAGCCCTAATCCTATCCATAACCCTAGACCTAAATTTACCCTAACCCTATCAATTACCCTAAAGATAACCCTAATTATAATGCTAACCCTAGGCCTAAATCTATCCTTATCCCTAACTGTAACCCTATCCATTATGCTAAATAAAACCTGAAACTTAAACCAAACCCTATCACTACCTTAAACCAAACCCTAGTGCTAATTTGAGGCCTAACCCTAAACCCTAACCTAAACAAAACCCTAAACCTGAAGCTGAACCTAATAATACCCCTAGTTCTAAAATCGACTCCTACCTGAAACCTAACACTTACACTAAACATAGCCATTAACCTAACCTTAATCTTTAGCCTAACCCAAACCATAACCCTAATACTAGTCCTAATCCTAGCCCTCATTCTAGCTCTAACCATAACCCAAACCTGAAACCTAACCCTGACACTTATTCTGACCCTAACATTAACTGTATGTCTAAACCTGAACCTAACCATAAACCAAACCCTAACACTAGCACTAGCAATAAACCTATACCTAAACCTAACCCTAACACTAGCCCTAGACCTAAACCTAATCCTGACTCTAGCCATATCTCTAGCCCTAGACCTAAACAAACACCTAGCCCCAGCCATAATGATAAACCTTAACCTAACACAAACACTAATCCTACCCCTAGTCCTAACTCTAGTGATAATTCGGGGTTTCACCCTAACCCTAACTATAACCCGAACACTGACCCTGAACCTAACACTAACCCTAGCTCTAAACATCATGAAAATGGTAAGCCTAACCCTAACACTTGATCTAGCCGTAACACTTTCCCAAAAAGTAGCCCTAATCATAACCTGCTTTATACATTAGTTGTAGGCCTAACACTAGCCCCAACCTAAACCAAACCTGGCCCTAAGCCAAGCGCTAAGTCTAGTTTTAACCTTAACCTTAAAACTAGTCCTAATCCATACCTAACCCTAGATCTAACCCAGAGCTTTTACCCTATCCATTACCTTAAGCTAAACCCTAAACCTAATACTAACCCTAGTCCTAACCCTAATTCTTAGCCTAACCCAATCCCTAACCCTATTACTAGGCCTAACACTAACCTTCATTCCAGCTGTAACCCTAACCAAAACCAAAATCCTATCCCTGACACTTATTCTGACCCTAATACTAACAGCAGGTATAAACCGGACCCTAACCCGAAACTGTACTCTAACTTTAGCCCTACCAGTAATCATATACTTAAATCTAAACCTAACACTAGCCCTAGACTTAAACCTAATCCTAAATCTAGACATATCTCTAGCCTTAGACCTGAACACCAACCTAGCCCTAGCCCTAACAATAACCCTTAACCTAACCCAAACACTAACCCTACCCCTAGACCTAACCCTAGTCCTAATTCTGGAACTAAATCTAACACTAACTCTAACCTGAACACTGGCCCTGACCCTAACATAATCCTAACTCCAAAGCTCTCTCTAAACCAAACCTAATCCTAACACTAGACCTAGCTATAACCCTAATCCTAAAACTAGCCCTAATCATAACCCTAGCTCTTACATTACCCATGGCCCTAACCCTGGGCCTAAACTAGCCCAAAACCTAGCTGTAAATTTAGGACTGAACATAGCCCTAAGTGTAAACCAAACCTAACCCTAACCCTAACCCTAACCCTAAGCCTCGCTTTAGACCTAACCCTAGCTCAAAGCCTAACCTTTACCCTTAACATAACCCTAGCCGTATCCCAAACCCAAATCTACCACTAGCTCTAATCCTAACATTAAACATAGCCCTAATGATAGCTCTAATTATATCAAGTACCCTAACCCTAACCCTAATCATAACCATAAGCCTAGCCCTAAACCTAGCTCTAAATCTATCCACTATGCTAATTACAATCCTAACCCTAATGCTAATCCTAGGCTTAACCCTAACCCTATCTCAATTCCTAAACCTATCCATTTCCTTAAAACTAACCTGAACCCTAATCCTAAGCCTTTTCATTACCCTAACCCTAACTCTAACCCTAATGCTATTTCGAACCCTAAACCTAAACATTAACCTAAACCAAACCTTAAGCCAAATACTGACCCTAATAATACACATAGCTTTAAACTTGACCCTTACCCTAAATCTAACCCTTACACTAGACCTAATCATAAACATAAACTGCAACCTATCTCTAACTGTAACCCTATACCTGACATTCACCCTAGCCCTAATCCTAGCCCTAACCCCAAAACAAACACTAGCTCTTATCCTAGAATAAAACTTAGCCTTAATCATAACACTAACCCTAATTATAACCCTTTCCCTAGCCCTAAAGCAAGTTATAACCCCACAGCTTATCCTAAACCTAAGCCAGACCATAACATTAACATTAAACCTAGCCCTAACCTTAACCCTAGGACTAACCCTAACACTAACCCTAGCCCTAATCTAAACCTAACCCTAATCCTAGCTTTAAGACTAACTATAACTCTCGCCCTAGCCCTAGCCATAATTCTAACTCTATCACTTACTATAATTTTATTCCTAGCCATAGCCTACATTAACCCTAGCCCTAACTTTACATTTTGCACTAACCGTAGATCTAAACCTAACTCTAAATCTAACCCTAAAATTCTAAAACTAAATCTAACCCTAACACTAGCCCTAACCCTAATACTCATCCTAAAACTAGCTCTAACCATAGGCTTAGACCTAAAACAAAACTGAGCCATAACAATAACTCCAAACTTTTACCTAAACCAAACCCTAACCTTACATCTAGCCCTAAGCCTAGCCCTAATTTGAGTCCTAATCTTAACCCTAAATCTACCCCTAACCTGTCTCTGACATTAACACTAACCCTACCTCTAAACATCACCCTAAACCAAAACTTTAACCTAACTCTAGACCTGGTTGCTACCCTAGTTTTAAAAATAGTTCTAATCATAAACCTAGATCATACATTAGCCGTAACCTTGAACCTAATGCTAACCCAAACCTAGCCCAAACTTGATACCTAACCCTATCTTTCACCCTAACTCTAACCCTAACACAATCCCTAACCCTAACCCAAACCCTAGCTCTAACCCTATCTCTAACCTTATACTTTACCCTAGCCAAACCCCAACCCTAATGCTAACCCTAGTCCTAAAACTAATCCTTAGTCTAACCCAAATCCTAACCCTATTACTAGTCCTAACCCTAGCCCTCATTCTTGTTATAACCATAACCCAAATTCTAACCCTAACCCTGACCCTTATTCTGACCCTGAACCTAAACCAAATCCTAACACTAGCCCTACCCATCACCCTATATCTAAATGTAACCCTAATACTAGACCTAGATTAAACCTAATTATAAATCTAGCCATATCTTTAACCAAGACCTAAACAAAAAATTAGACCTAGCTCTAATGATATCCCTTAACCTAAGCCAAACACTAACTTTACCTCTAGACCTAACCAATCCTAATTCTGACTCTAGCCCTAACCCTAACACTAATCCAAACACAGACCCTGACACTAACACTAAACCGAGCTATAAAACTGACCCTAACTGAAAACGAAACCTAACACTAGAACTAGCCATAACGGTAGACCTAACTCTTACATTAACATAGCACTAAAATTAGCTCTAAACCTAACACAAAACCTAGCCGTAATCCTAGGCCTAAATCTAGCCCAAAGCATAACCCTAACCCTAATCTAACCTTATTCCTTACCATAAGCCTAACACTCATGATAACCCTAACTCTCATCTTAGACATAACCCTAGATAAAACCAAAAACTGAACCCTAAACATAACCCTAGCCCTATCCCTAAACCTAATTCTAATCCTAGCCCTAATCATAATGTTAACACTAGCCCTAATACTATTTCTAAATTTATCCAATACCCTAAAGAGAACCTTAACCCTAATGATAACCCTACCTCTAATCCTAATGGTAAACCTAATCCTAGACCTAACCCTAAACCTAACTCTCATCATAGCCTTAACCCTAGATAAAACCCTAACCCTTACTCTAACACTAACCCTAGCCCAAACCCTAACACTAACCATAAACATAAAACTACCCCTTACCCTAACCTGACATCTAAACCTATCCATTACCCTAACTCAAATGATAATCTTAGTCCTAACCTTAACACTAACGCTAAACCTAAAACTACCCTTAAACCTAACCCAACATCTAACCGTATCCATTAACCTAACTCTAAAGATAACCTTTGCAGTAACCCTCACACTAACACTAACCTTAACCATAAATCTAACCCTAGACATAATCCTAAACCTAACCCTCACCCTAGCACTATCCCTAGCTCAAAACATAAACTGTATCCTAAACCTAACACAAACCCTAATCCTAGGCCTAGCCCTAACCCTAACTCTAGCCCTATCCTATCCAAAACCCTAGCCCTAACCCTAGATCTAATGCTGTTCATTACTTTAACAATAACCCTACCCAAATGCTAACCCTAGGCCTAACCCTAACCCTATCACTAACTGTTACCCTACCAATATCCATAATCTTATACTGAATCCTAAATCTAAACCTATCTATAAACCTAACCCTAATTCTAACCCTAACAATAATTTGAGCCCTAACCCTAATAATTAATCTAACACAAACCTGAAATCTGACCCTTACCCTAAAAATACACCTTACTCTTTACCTGGGCCTTACCCTAAACCTAACATTAGACCTAGCCATGTATCTAACCCTATAACTATCCCTAGCTGTAACCCTAAACCTGACATTATCCCTAAAACTTGCCCTAACACTAACACAAACCTTTCCCTTCATCCTAACCCCAAATCTAGCCTTAATTCTAACACAAACCTAACCCTAGACCTTAACCTAATTCTAATCATCGCCCTAGCCCTAAAATTAGCTATAACCCCATCCCTTCCCCTAAACCTAACCCTAAACCTAATCTTAAATATAGCCCTAACACTAGGCCTAACCCTAACACCAATCCTAGACATATTCCTAGCCCTAATTTAGCCCTAAACTTAACACTAACCCTAGACTTAAGACTAACTCTAACTATCGCCCTAGCTCTATTCCTAGTTCTAACCATATCACTTACCAAAAACCAAACACTAGACCTAACCTTAGCCCTAACTCTAGCCATAGTCGTAACCCTAGAATTAACCATAACTCTATATGTACCACTAAGCCTAAACTCACCCTATCAGTAGCAATAACACTAAGATTAATTGTAAAACTACCCTTAACTTTATCCTTAGCCCTAAAACATAAGGAATCATAACACTAACCCTAACCCTTAACCTAAATCAAAACTTAACCCTACATCTAGCCCTAAGCTTACCCCTAATTCGAGTCCTATCCCCAACCCTAAAACTAACCCTGACCCTGATTCTGAACCTAACACTAACCCTAGGTCAAAACATCACCCTGAACTTCAACCTAATCATAAAACTACACTTAGCCTTAACCGTAACCCTAAAATTAGCCCTAATCATAACTCTAGTTCTAACATTAGCTGTATCCCTAATACTAGCACTAATGTTCCCCAAAATGTAGGCCTAATGCGAGCCCCAACCCTAGCTTTAACCCTAACTCTAAACCTAAACCAAATCCTAACCTTTACCCTAAACCTAACCCTAACTTTAATCCTTGCACTATCCCTAAACCTCACACTAACCCCAACACTAACACTAACCATAACCCTAGACCTAACCCTAGCTATAACCTTATCCATTACCGTAACCCTAACCCTAATCCTAACCCTAATGCTAAGCCTTGGCCTAACCCTAACACAATCACTAACCCTAACCTATCCATTACCCTAAACATAACCCTAACCCTAAAACGAACGAAACACTAAACCTAGACGTAACACTAACCCTAAAATTGGCCCTAATTGTAAACCTAGTTCTTACATTAGCTATAGCCCTAAAGCTAACACAAAACGTAGCCTAGACCTAATCCAAGCTCTAACACTAGCTTTAAACCTAATCCTAAATCTAACCCTAGCCATAACCCTACAAACAACCTAGCCATAGCCCTTACCCTAACATTTAAAATAAACCAAACCTATGACTACACCTAGCCCTAAACCTAGCTCTAATTCGAGTCCTATCCCTAACCCTAAAACAAACCTTGACCCTGACTCTGACCCTAAGACTAACCCTAGCTCTAAACATCACTCAAAACCTAAACCTAAACCTAACCCTAGACCTAGCCCTAACCCTAACCCTAAAACTAGTTCTAATCGTAACCCTAGTTCTTACATTGGCTGTAGCCCTAAACCTTACCCTAATCTAACCCCAAACCTATCCGGAATCAGAGCTGTAACACTACCTTTAACCCCAAACATAACCCCAATTCTAGCCCTAACCCTTACCCCAAACCTAACCCTAAACCTAACCGTAAACTCTGACATAACCCAAAACCTAACCCTAAACCCAGCCTTAATCCTAACCATAAACCTAGACCTAACCCTAGCTGTAACCCTATCCATTACCCCAATCCTAATCCTAAACCTATTTCTAACCCTAAACTTATACATTGCTTTAAATCTAACTTGAACCCTAAACCTAATCATATCCATTAACCTAATCTTAAACCTAATGATCTTAACCCTAAAACTATCTCTAACCATAACTCTAGACATAGCCCTAATGAAGTCCAAACCCTAAAACAAACTCTAGCCCTAATCCTAGCTCTAATCTTGGCCTTAATCCTAGCTCTAATCTTAGCCCTAATCCTAGTTCTAATCTTAGCCTTAATCCTAAACCTAACCCTAACCAAAGACCTAGACCTAATTTTAACCCTCGCTCTAGTTCTAAGCTAGTTATAACATCATACCTAACCATATCCATAACCATAACCATAACCATGAACCTAGTTCTAATTCTAGTTCTAATTAAGCCCTAATTCTAACCCTAAATCTAATCCTTACACTAACTGTAACTCTCGCCCTAGCCCTAGACCTAGACCTACTTCTAACTCTATCCCTTATAATAACTCAAATCCTAGCCCTAACCCTAGCGCTAACCTTCGCTGTAGCCCTAAACCTAGATCTAACCCTAACTCTAAATCTAACCCTAAACCTAAGCCTAAACCACATGCTAACACTAGCTCTAACCCTAACGCTAATTTGAAAACTAGCCCCAACCCAAGCCCTAGCTTTCAAGGAAAACCGAGCCATTTCACTGACCCTAACCCTTACCCTAAACCAAACCCTAATCCTACAGCTCGCCCTAACCCTATCCCTAATTCGAGTCCTAACCCTAACCCTAGAACTAATACTAACCTGACTCTGACCTTAACACTAACCCTAACTCTACAAATCACCCTATCCCTAAACCTAATCCTAACACTAGACCTTTCCCTAAACCTAACCCTAAAACTAGCCCTAATTGTAATGCCAGTTCTCAAATTAGCCATAGCCCTAAACCTAACACAAAACTTAGCCCTAATCCAAAGCCTAACCCTAGTTTTAACCCTAATCCTAACCCTGGCCCTAACTCTAACCCTATCCCTAGTCCTAATCTTAGTTCTAACTCTATTTCTTACACTTAGTCAAACCCTCACCCTATTGCTACCCTAGTCTTAACCCTAATTCTATGCCTACCCCAAAGCCTAACTCTATTACTAGTCCTAATCCTAACCCTCATTCTAGCTCTAAACTTAACCCAAACCCTAACACTAACCCTGACACTAATTCTGACCCTAACACTAAACCTGGGTTTAAACCTGACCCTAAACTTTATCCAAAAACTAACACTAGCCCTACCATTAACCCTAAACCTAAACCTAACAATAACACTAACCCTAGACCTAAACATAATCCTAAATATAGCCATAACTCTAGTCGTAGCCATAACTCTAGTCGTAGCCATAACAATAACCCTTAAATTAAATCAAACACTAACTCTACCCCTAGAACTAACCCTAGTCCTCATTGTGGACCTAAGCCTAAACCTAATTCTAACCTGAACCCTGACACTTACCCTAACAAAAACCCTAGCTCTAAACCTTATCCTATGCCACAAACTAACCCTAACACTATATGAACTCTAAATATAGCCATAACCATAACTCTAGCTCTTACATTACCCATGTACCTAACAGTAGCCCTAAACCTCACACAAAACCCAGCCCTAATTACAGCCCTAAACCTAACCCTAAGCATAACTCTAACCCTAAACTTAGCCCTAACCCTAACCCTAACCCTCGTTCTAGCCCTAACCCTCGTTCTAGCCCTAACCCTAGCTCAAACACTAAACCTTACCATAAAATAACCCTAGCCCAAACCCTAAACCTCACCCTAATTCTAGCTCTAATCCTAACTGGAACCATAGCCCGAACCCTAGCTCTAATTCTATCCATTATACTGACAATAACCCTAAAAATAATGCTAACCCTAGCCCTAAACCTAACCGTAAACCTACCCTAGCCCAGACTGTAAACCTAACCCTCATCCTAGCCCTAAATCTAGCTCCATCCCTAATGCTTACACTTAATCTAATCCTAACACTAACCCAAGGTCAAACCCTAAACCTAACCCCAGCCCTAATCCTAAGCTTAACCCAAGCCCTAACACTAGCTTGAACCCTACCCATTACTCTAACCCTAAACTTAACCCAAATGATAACACTAGACCTAAAGCTAAACCTACCCTAACCCTAAACATAATCCTAACCCTAGAACTAACAGTTAACCTAAACTTAACCCTAAACCTAAGCTAGCTCAAATGCTAACCCTAATCCTAAACCTAAACCTAACGCTAACCTAAACCTAAAACTATCTTTAACCTGACATCTAAACCTATGACCCTAACCCTAATGATAACCCTAGCCCTAACCATTACACTAACCATGACCATAACCCTAGACCAAACCATAAATTAATCTTAGCCATAGCAAAAATGCTAGCCCAAATGCTAGACCGCACCCTAAACCTAATCCTAAGTGTAACCCTCGCCCTAACCTTGACCCTAACGCTAACTCTAGCCCTTATCCTAACCATTATCCTAGCCCTAAACCTAGGTCTAAACCTATAAATTACCCTAAAGATAACTATAACCCTAATGCTAACCCTAGGCCTAACCCTAAATCTATCACAAACCCTAATCATATCCATTACCTTAAACCAAACCTAATCCTAAACCTAACACTATCCATTACCCTAACCCTAATTCTAAACTTAATGCTATTTGAGCCTTAACACTAAAACTTAACCTAACCCAAACCCAAAGCCTGACCCTGACCCTAATAATATTCCAGCTTTTAATCTGACCCTTTCCCTAAATGTAACACTTTAATTTGACTTTGCCATAAACCTAACCCTAAAAATAACACTAACTATAAACCTAGACCCTATATTAGTCCTGGCCCTAATTGTTGCCCTAAACCTAACACAAAACCTAGCCCTAATCCTAGCCTTAAATCTAGCCTTAATCCTAAACCTAACCATAACCCTAGCCCTAACCCTAAAGCTAATCATAAAACTAGCCCTAACCTTAATCATAGCACTAAAACAAAATCAACAGGCCTAACATTAACCTTAACTTAAACCAAACCCTAGCACTACACCTAGACTTAACCCTAGCCCTAATTCAAGTCCTAATCATAATCTTAAAATTAACCCTTTACCTGACTTATATCCTAACCCTCATCTAGTTCAAAACACCACCCTAACCCTAAACCTACAGTAATTCTATCCCTAGACTTAACCCTAAACCTAGCCTTAGCCCTAGCTCAAAACCTAACCTTTATGCTAAACATAACCCTAAACCTAACCCTAAACCTAGTTCTAACACTAACTCTAACCCTAACTCAAGGCATATTCCTAACCATAACTCTAGTTCTAACTCTATCAATTACCCTAACCATAACCCTTACTCTAATGCTAACCCTAAGCTTAACCCTAGCCCTATCTCTAACGTTAACCGTATCAATTACCCTAAACCAAACCTGAACCTTAAAACAAACCCTAACTATACCCTAACCCTAACACTAATGCTAATTTGAGCCGTAAACCTGAATCCTTACCTAAGCCAAATCCTAATCCCAATAATTCCCTGAGCTCTAAACATGACCCTTACCCTAAACCTAACCCTTACAGTAATGTAGCCATAAGCCTAACCCTAAAAAATATCTTTAACCATAACCCTGGCCTGATATTAGCCCTACCACTAATCCTAGCCCTGAATCTAAAATGAACACTATCCCTCATCCTAGTCCTAAACCTAGCCTTAATCATAACTCTAACTCCAACCCTAGCCCTAACCCTAACTCTAACCCTCACCCTAGGTCTAAACCTAGCTGTAACACCATTGTTTATCCTAAACTTAAACCTTACCCTAAACCTATCACTAGGCCTTAGCTAAACAATAACCCTAGCCCTAATACTAGCCCTAATTTAACCCTACCCCAAACCCTAAATCTAATTTTAGCCCTATCACTAATTCTAACTCTCACACTAGCCCTAACCCTAATGCTAATCCTAAATCTAGCCCTAACCCTAGACCTAGCCCTAAAACAAAACTGAACGATAGCCCTAACCCTAAACCTTAACCTAAACCAAAACTTTACCCTAACCCTAGCCCTAATTTGAGTTTTAATCCAAACACTAAAACTAACCCTGACCCTAAATCTGACCATAACACTAACCCTAGCTATAAACATAACCCTAATCCTAAACCTAAACCTAAGACTAGACATAGCCCTAACTCTAACCCCAAATTTAACCCTAAACATAACCCTGGTACTTACATTAGCCATAACCCTAACTCTATCACTAATGTAAAACAAAACCTAGCCCTAATCCGAGCCATAACCCAAGTTGTAACCCTAATCCTAACCCTAACCCTAGCCCTAAACATAAACATAACCCTAGCCCTAACCCTAGCTCTAACCCTATCCATTGCCATAAACAGGACCCAAACTCTAATGCTAAACCTAGTCCTAAACCTAACCCTATTCCTAATCCTAACCCACTCCATTACCCTAACCGAAACCTAGACACTAAACCTCACCCTATCGTTAACCTAACACTAACCCTAATGCTAATTTGAGCCCTAAATTTAAAACTTAACCTATCCCAAACCCTAACCCAAACCCTGACTGTAAAAATAGTTTTAGCTCTAAACCTGACCCTAACCCTAAAACTAACCCTTACACTACACGTAGCCATAAACCTAACACTAAAACTATCTTTAACCATAACCCAAGACCTGATATTAGCCCTAGCCCTAATCCTAGCCCTAAACCTAAAACAAACCCTAGCTCACATCCTAGCCCTAAACTTAGCCCTAATCATAACCCTAACCTTAACCATAGCCCGAACCTAATTCTAACCCTCACCCTCCCACTTAACCTAGTTATAACACCATCCCTTACCCTAAACTTAATCCTAACCCTAACCTTAACACTATACCTAAGCTGAACACTAACCCTAGTCCTAATCCTAGCCCTAATTTAACCCTATCCCTAATTCTAATACTAACCATAGCCCTAAGACTAACTCTACCTCTCACACTAGCCCTATCCCTAGTTCTAACCTTCTAATCCCCTAACTTAACTCTATCCCTAGCCCTAAACATAGCCATAAATGTAGCCATAACATTTGCCTAATCCTTATTTCTAGTCCTAACCCTAGATCTAACTCTAACTCTAACTCTAACACTAACACTAAGCCTAACATTAATACTAGCACTAGCCTTAACTCTAATCATGAAACTAGCCCTAACCCTAACCCTAGCAGTAAAACAAAACCGAGTAATAGCCCTAACACTAAACCTTAACTTAAACCAAATCCTAATACTACACCTAGACCTAACCCTAGCCCTAATTTGAGTCCTAACCTTAACCTGTATATTAACCCTGACTCTGACTCATATCCTAACACCGACCCTAGCTCTAAACACCACCCCAGACTTAAACAAAACCTTTACAGTAACCCTAGTGCTATTTGGAATTCTAACCCTAACTCTAAAACTAACTGTGACCCTGACTATTAATCTAACACTAACACTCGCTTTAAATATTACCCTAACCTTAAAACTAATTGTAACACTAGAGGTTTAACCACTAACCATAACCCCAAAATTCACCCTAATTGTAACCCTAGTTCTTACATAAGCCATTGCCTAGCCCTAAACCTAACACAATACTAGCCCTAATCCGAGCCCTAAACCTAGCTTTAACCTAACCCTTGCCCTATTCCAAGCCCTAACTCTAGCTCTAACCCTATCCCTTACCTTAAGCCAAACCCTAACCCTAATGCTAACCCTAACCCTAAACCTAACACAAACCCTAGCCCTATTACTAGTTTGGAGGTTGAAAGTGGGATAGAAGGAGGAAGAAAAAAGAAGAAGAAAAAAAAAAGAAAGATAGGGAAAACGAAAATAATGTAAAATAAAGGGGGGCTGAGATGGGCCTATGCAGTTCCTCTGTATTAAATAATTCTGGTTATTCAGTTCTTAAAGTCCAATTTCATAAAAAGTTATTGGTTTCACGTACGTTGAGATTGTGAGGGCCAGAGGGTGTAGAGGAGAATAGATGAATAGAGCGAGAATAGAAAAGTCTCTCAGAACTCTGTTTTCTTCCAGTAGGTTGAGTTGTCTATTCCTAGCTTGAGTCTCTGTGCTAAGGGTGGTGGAGGTAGCCAGTATGAGAGGGCTTGAGCTTCTATCTGGAGCCTCCCTACTCTTAGTCTCTGAGTTGGAAACCAGGTACCTGTACAGTTGCTGTTCTGCATTGATACCTACACCCCCCCCCCAAAAAAAAAAAAGCTTGTGAGAAAAATCTTGAGTTATCACAGCTGGAGGTAGGGTAGTTGGAAACCGGGTACCTGAGCAGCCGCAGAACTGAGCTGGTAGCCATGGTCACTGACATATTGTGAGTAAGGTTTTCCAAGATGCATTCCATCTGTTACCTGTGTAGGGTGTTTGGTGAGGTGGGTGGTTCTGGGGTGACCTTTGGCCATGTCCAGAGCTTGGCCTGGTTACCCACAAGCAAAGCCTCTGTGTTCTGTGCTACCTGTCCTCTGTGCCGAGAGCGCCTGCAAAGCTGAGACTTCTGTCTGAGCCTAAAGCGAACCCGCAGCCAAGACTTCCCTCTGAGTGAAGAGCTCACACACAGCTGAGACTTCCGTCTGAGCTGAGAGCACATGCGCAGCCGAGACTTCCCTCTGTGCAGAGAGCTCCAGCTTGGCCCTAGTTTTCTTCAAATTTCTATGATATTGGGCAAGGCCAGTGTGAGGGTTAGGGCTAGGGCTAAAGTTAGGATTAGGCTTACAGCTAGTTTTAGTGCTACATTTAGGGCTAGGTTTTGGGAGGAGGTTTATGGCTAGTGTTAGGACTGTGGGTAATATAAGAACTAGGATTATGGTTATGGCTAGTTTTAAGGTTATGGTTATGGATAGATCTTGTGTTAGGGAGGGTGTGGGTTAGTATAAGGTTTAGAGATAGGATTTGTGTTAGGGTAAGGGTCAGTGTTCAGGTTAGCAATAGATTTACATTTAGGAGCACAATTTTACTTGGGTTAGTTCCAGGGGTATTGTTAGTCATTGTGTTAGACTAATGGTTATTGTTAGTGCTGGAGCTAGGTTTTTGTTTAGGGCTATGACTAGATTTATGGCTATATTTAGGATTAAGTTTAGGTCTAGTGTTAATGTTACAGTTAGGTTTAGTTATAGGTTTACCCATAGGGCTAGTGTTAGTGTTTGGTTTAGGGTTAGGGTCAGGCTTAGACCTAGGGTTAGTGTTAGGGTCAGAATAAGGGTCAGGGATAGGCTTATTTTTAGGATTAGGGTTAGAGATAGAATGAGGCCTAGGGTTAGGACTAGTAATAGAGTTAGGGTTTGGGGTAGGCTAAGGTTTATGGTTAGGACTAGGGTAACATTAGGGTGAGGGTTGCCATAGGGTAAGGGATAGGGTTAGAGCTAGGGTTAGGGTTAGAGTTAGTGTTAGCGTTAGCATTAGCATTAAAGCTAGGGTTAGGGTTCAGATTAAGGCTAAGTTTTGTGTTAGGGTTAGGGTTATTGCTAATGTAAGACATGGCATTACGATTAGGGCTAGTTTTAGAATTAAGGTTAGGGCTAGGTTTAGTGTTTGGGTTAGGTGTAGGGTTAGGGCGATGTTTAGAGCTAAGGTTAGTTTTAGGTTCAGATAAAGGGTCATTATTAATTGTACGGTTAGGTTTAAGACTCAAATTAGGGCTAGGGTAAGGGCGAGGCATACTGTTAGTGTTTGGTTGAGGTTAAGGTTTAGTATTAGAGCTGTAGCTCAGTTTTGCTTGAGTGCTATGGCTATGGTGAGGGATAGTTTTCAAATTAGCATTAGGATTAAGGCTAGTGTTAGGGTGAGGTTTAGATTTTAGGTTAAGGCTAGATTTAGAGTGAGGGTTAGATCTAGGTTTAGGGCTAGGGCTAAATTTGGGGATAGGGTTAGGGCTAGGCTTTGGGTCATCATAAGGGATAATGTTAGAACTAGGGCTAGGGCAAGGGCAAGAGTTAGACTTAGTCTTAGGGCTATAGATATGATTAGATTTAAGGTTAGGGCTAAATTAGGTCTAGGATTAGAGCTAGGTTTAGTATTAGAGCTAGGCCTTGCTTTAGGGCTAGGGTTAGAATTAAGGTTAGGGTATGGTATAATATTATAGCTAGGTTAAGGGTTAGGGTGAGGGTTCACTTTAGGTTTATCCTAGTGATAGGATTACGGTTCGGATTAAGGCTAGGTTTAGGGCCAGGATTAGGGCTTTTTTTTTTTTTTTTTAGCATAAGGGCTAACATTAGGCCTAGGGCTAATGTTAGGTCTAGGGTTATGGTTAGGGATAGTTTTAGGGTTAGGTTTATGGCTATGTATAGTGTAAGGGTTAGGTTGAGGGTTTGGGTCACTTTTTGAGATAGGGGTATTATTAGAGCAGGGTAATGGTTAGGGTTTGTTTAGGTTAAGGTTTAGGGTTAGGGCTCAAATTAGGTTAGATTATGTTTAGGGTTAGGATAATGGATATGGTTAGGTTTAGGGTTCAGGTTAGGTTTTTGGTAATGAATAGGGTTAGGGTTATGGATAGAGTTATGGTTATCCTAGGATTAGTATTAGGTTAGGGTTAGGGTTAAGGTAATTGATAGGATTAGAGCTAGAGTTAGGGCTAGGTTATGGTTAGGATTAAGGCTAAGGATAGGATTAGGTTTGGAGTTAAGTTAGGGTTAAAGCTAGTGTTAGGGTTAGGGCTAGGTTTTAGATTAGGTTAGGTTTAGGGTAGGGCTATGTCTAATATAAGAACTAGGGTTACGATTAGGGCTACTTTTAGAGTTAGGGATAGGGCTAGATCTAGTGTTAGGGTTAGGTTATGATAAGAGTGATGATTTGAAATAGGGTTAGTGTTAGGGTCAGAGTCAAGATCAGTGTTAGTTTTAGGGTTAGGGATAACACTAGAAATAAGGCTAGAGTTATGGGTAGGTGTAAGTTTAGGTTTTGTGTTAAGGTTAAGGCAAGAAATAGGGCTAGGTCTAATATCAGGTCTGAGGTGAGAGTTAGGTTAGTGTCAGGGTTAGGACTAGGGATCAGTTTTGTTTTAGAGCTACAGCTAGGTTTAGAACTAGTTTTAGGATTAGCGATAGTGTTAGGGCTAGTGGAAGGGTGAGGTTCAGGCTTAGGGTTAGGGTTATATTTAGAGTTATGTTTAGATCTAGGGTTAGGATTTGGGCTAGATTTAGCGGTTAGGTTAGGGGTAGTGTTAGGTTTATGGTAACAGATAGAGTTAGTACTAGAAATAGGTCTAGGGCAAGAGTTAGAGTTAGTCTTATGGGTAGGGTTAGAGTTAGGGTTACAATTAGCACTAAATTAGAGCAAGGATTAGAGCTAGGATTAGTTTTAGGGTTAGGGTTAGTTTTAGTGTTAGTGTTGGATTAGGTTTAGGGTTAGGGTTAAGGGAAGGGATGTGGTTATACCTAGGTTCAGAACTAGGGCAAGGGTTGAAATTAGGGATTGGGCTAGTGTTAGGTTTAAGGTGAGGATTAAGGCTAGGTTTAGGGCTTGGATGAGGGCTTGGGTTTCTGTTAGATTTAGGGCAAGAATTAGGTCTATGGCTAATGTCAGTTAGGGTTACGCTTAGGGATAGTGTTAAGGTTAGGTTTATGGCTAGGTCTATCAAAAGGGTTAGTTTTTAGGAAATGATGCGGTTTAAAGCTAGGTGTATTGTTAGGGTAAGTGTCTTGTTTAGACTTTGGTTTAGGTTATGGTTTAGGTTCAGGGCTTGATTTAGCATTAGGGTTAGGAATTGGGTTAGAGTAATTAATAAGGTTAGGTTTAGTGTTTGGGGTAGGTTTAGGAAATGTATAGGATTAGTGTCAGAGATAGGTTTGGAGTTAGGCCTTGGGTTAGCATTTGCATTAGGCTTATGTTTAGTGTATTGGATAGGTTTAGGGCTAGGGTTAGGGTTAGGATTAGGGCTAGGGTTAGGGTTAGGGTTAAGCCTTGGGTTCATGTTAGGGTTAGTTTTAGGGTAAGTGTTAGGATTTGAGCTATGGTTAGGGCTATGGCAATGGATAGGTTTAGTGTAACATCTAGGTTTAGGGTTAGGATTAGGTTTAGCTTTAAGGTTAGGGTTATGTTTAAGGTAATGGATAAATTTAGAACTAGGGTTTGGTCTTGGTTATGGTTAGGATTAGGACTAGGGTTAGGGTTAGGGTCAGGTTTAGGCCTAGATTTATATTTGGGCAAAGGTTAGTGTTTGAGCTAGGGTTAGGGTCAAGGCAAGGGTTAGTGTTAGGGTTAGGTCTAGGGTTAGGGTTAGGGTTACACTTAGAGCTAGGTTTTTTGTGAGGTTTGGGGCTAACATTAGGGCTATATGTAATGTAAGACCTAGAGTTAGGGTTATGGCTAGGTCTATTGTTAGGGTTATGGCTAGATTTTGGGTTTGCATAAAATTTAGAGCTAGGATTTGTGTTACAGAAAGGGACAATGTTTGGGTTAGGGTTATGGCCAGAATTAGGACTAGGTTTAGGTCTAGAGGTAGAGCAATTCTTTGGGTTAGGTTAAGGGTTATTGTGAGGGCTAAGGCTAGGTTTTTGTTTAGGTCTAGAGCTAGAGTTATGTCTAGATTTAGGATTAGGTTTTTGTCTAGGTCGAGTGTTAGGGTTTGGTTTAGGTATAGGGTTACCCATACGGCCATTGTTAGGGTTCAGTTTAGGGTTAGAGTCAGGTTTAATCCTTGGGTTAGAGTTAGGATCAGATTAAGGGTCAGGGTTAGGGTTAGGATTTGGGTTAAGGTTAGAGTTACAATGAGGGCTAGGGTTAGGACTAGTAATAGTGTTATGTTTGGGGTTATGCTAAGGATTAGGGTTGGGACTAGGGTAGCCTTAGGGTGAAGATTTTTTTAGGGTAAGGAATAGGATTAGAGCTAGGGTTAGTTATAGGTATAGGTTTTGTTTAGGGTTAGGTTTAAAGCTAGGTTTAAGTCTCAGATTAGAGCAAGCTTTTCTGTTAGCACAGGGCTATGGCTAATGTAAGAACTGGTGTTACGATTAGGGCTAGTTTTAGGGTTAGGTGTAGGGCTAGGTCTAGTGTTCGGGTTAAGTTTAGTGTTAGTGTGATGTTTATAGCTAGGGTTATTTTTAGGGTCTGAGTCAGGGTCAGAATAAGTTCTAGAGTTAGGGTTAGGACTCAAATTAGAGCTGGGGTTAGGGGTAGGTATAAGCTTAGGTTTTAGTTTAGGTTAAGAATTAGCATTAAGCCTATGACACGGTTTTGTTTGAGTTCTAGGTCTAGTGTTTGGGCTATTTTTCCAATTAGCATTAGGGTTAGGGCTAGTGTTAGGGTGAGGTTTAGACTAAGGTTTAGGGTATGACTGAGGTTAAGGTTAGGTCAAGGTATAGGACTAGGGCGAAAGTAGGAACGGGGTTGCGGTTGGTTAAGATCTAGGGTTTGTGTTATGGTAAGGGATAGATTTAGAACTAGGGTTAATGCTAGAGTGAGAGTTAGGGTTAGGTTTACAGTTAGGGTTATGTTTAGGAGTAAATTTGTGCTAGGATTAGCGCTAGGGTTAGTGTTAGGGCTAGGCCTACGTTTAGGGTTAGGGTTAGGGTTAGGATTAGTGTAAGGTATGATGTTATGAGGTTTAGGACGAGGTACAAAATAGGGTTAGGGCTAGGGTTAGGGTTAGTGTTAGTATGAAGGCTAGGTTTAGGGCTAGGATTAGGGTTCGGTTTTGTGTTAGGGTTTGGGTTAGAATTAGTGCTAGGGCTAAGACAGGTCTAGGTTTATGTTTAGGCTTAGTTTTAGGTTTGGGTTTATGGCTAGTTCTAGTGTAAGGTTTAGGTTGAAAGTTAGCGTCAGGTATAGAGACAGGTTTATCATTAGAGTCACTGTCATGATTAAGGTTTGAGTTAGATTAAGGTTTAGGATCAGTGCTTCCATTAGCGTTAGGGTTAGTATTAAAGTTAGGGTAATGTTTATGGTTAAGTTTCGGTTTCAGGTTAGGTTTAGGGTAATGGATAAAGTTAGGGTTAGAGATAGGATTAGGGTTATCCTAAAATTAGCATTAGGGTTATGGTTATGGTTAGGGTAATGAATAGGTTTAGAACTAGGGTTAGGGCTAGGATTATGGTTAGTATTAAGGCTAGGGTTAGGTTTAGGGTTAGGGCAAATTTTAGTGTTAGGGTTAGGTTTAGGGTAATGGTTAGGGCTCTGGTTAGGGTTAGGATTAAAACAGGTGTAGGGCTCAGATTAGTGCTAGGTTTTGGGTTAGGTTAGGTCTAAGATTAGGGCTACAACTAACGTAAGAACTAGGGCTCTGATTAGGGCTACTTTTAGGTTTAGGGGTAGGGCGAGGTGCAATTAGGTATAATTTTAGGGTGATCTGAGAGCTATAGTTAGTGTTAGGGTCAGAATTAGGGTCAAGGTTAGGTTTTGGTTTAGGTTAAGGGTTATAGTTAGGGCTATAGCTCGATTTTTTAAGGCTAGGACTAGGTTAGAGCTAGTTTTAGGATTAGAGTTACTGTTAGGGCTAGATTTATTCTGAGGTTTATGTTTAGGGTTGGGGTTAGTTTTAGAGTTATGGTTAGATCTAGGGTTAGTGGTAGGGCTAGGTTTAGGGCTAAGTTTAGAGCAAGTATTGGGGTTATGGTAAGTGATAGGGTTAGAACTAGGAATAGGGCTAGGGCGATAGTTATAATTAGTATTAGTGCTAGTGTTAGGATTAGGGTTAGGGCTAAATTAGGGCTAGGATCAGGTCTAGGTTTAATGTAAGGGTTAAATCTAGGGTTAGAGTTAGGGCTAGATTTAGGGGAAGGTTTGGGGTTATATTTATTTTCAGATATAGGGCGAGGGATAAAATTAGGGATAGGGCTAGAGTTAGGTTTTGGGTTAGGATGAAGACTAGGTTTAGGGATAGAATGAGGGCAAGCATTTGTGTTAGGGTTATGGCAAGAATTAGGGCTAGGGATAATATCAGGTCTAGGGTTACAGTTAGGGATAGTTTTAGGGTAAGGTTTATGTCTAGTTCTATATTCAGAGTTAGGTTTAGGGTAAGGTTAAGGTTTAGATCTTGGGGAATTATAATGGTCAGTTCAGGTTTTGGGTTTGGATTAGGTTGAGGTTTAGAGTTAGCACTCAAATTAGCATTAGGGTTAGAGTTAGAGTTAGTGTAAAGGATAGGGTTAGGTTTTGTCTTCAGGTTAGGTTTAGGGTTCATGTTAGGTTTAGGTTAATGGATAGGGTTAGGGTTAGGCCTAGGGTTAGCATTAGTTTTATGGTTATTGTTTGGATAATTGTTCGATTTAGAGCTATGGTTAGGGCTAGGATTATGTTTACCATTAGGGCTAGAGTTACAGATAGGGTTATGGTTAAGGCTAGGGTTAGGGTTAGGGTTAAGTTTAGGATATGGGTTACGGTTTAAGCTAGGGTTAGTGCTAAGGCTAGAGTTAGGTTAAGTTTAGGTCAAGGGTTAGGGTTAGTATTAGAGTTAGGGCTAGGTTTAGGGTTAGTGTTAGACTTAGTTTTTTCTTACCGTTAGGTTAAGGGTAAAGCTCATGGATTTAGTGTTAGGGCTAGGTTGAGGGTTCAGGTTAGAATCAGAGCTAGGGATAAAGGTAGATTTAAAGTTATTAGAGCTAGGGTTAGCATTAGGTTTAAAGTTATGGTTAGGGTAATTGATAGAGTTAGAGCTAGGGTTTGGGCTATGGTTATGGTTAGGATCAGGGCTAGGATTAGGGTTAGGGTTTGGGCTATGGTTTGTTTACCATAAGAATTAGGGTTTGAGCTAGAGTTAGTGCAAGGGCTAAGTTTTAGGTTAGGTTCAGTGTTAGGTCTAGGGATAAGATTATGGTAGTTTTAGGGTTAGGGTTAGGGTTAGCGCTACATTTATCATTAGGGTTAGGATAAAGGTTAGGGTAATGGATATGGTTAGATGTAGGTTTAGGTTTAGGTTTAGGGTTAAATTTAGTTTTAGGGTTAAGGTTAAGGCTAAATCCTAAATCCTGTATGTTTCTACTACAGGATAGGGTTTGAGCTAGAGTTAGGGATATGGCAAGTGTTAGGTTTAGTGTTAGGTCTAGGGTTACTTTTCTGGTTAGGGTTAGGGTTAGGGTTAAGGTTATGTTCAGAGCTAGTTTTAGGGATAGCGTTAAGTTTATGGTTAGGGATAGGGTTAGTGTTATAGTTAGGTGTCGCGACCCCTCGCCGGCAAGGGAAACACGACACAGGATTCTTCTTTCAACAGTTTATTCAGGCCTTGAGTCATCTATCATCTTCTAGCGCCCGCCCGCGACACACCCAAGCACAGCTTAATAAAGCCCCCTGCATCCCAATCCCAAGCCGCCACGTGGAGCTCTCTCATAGGGTGGTAAGGGATTGCGCGCCAACTCTCCATAAAAGGAGTTGTTTATCACAGGCCACAGTGGAAGCCGGCGCCATCTTCTAATGGCAGCCACGGTTTATAAGAATGGCTTACCACAGTTAGGGATAAGTCTAAGTTTATATTTATGGCAAGAGTTAGGCATTGAGTAAATTTGGACTAAGGCTACAGTTAGGTTTCGGATTAGGGCTAGGGTTAGGGTGAGTGTTACACCTAGGGCTAGGTTTAGGCCTAGGATTCACTCTAGGTTTTGTTAGGTTAAGGTGTAGGGTTAGGGCTATGGGTAATGTAAGAGCTAGGATTATGATTAGGGCTAGTTGGAGGGTTAGGGTTATGGCTAGGTCTAGTGTTAGGTTTAGATTTTCAGTTAGGGTCAGGTTTAGAGTTAGCTTAGTGTTAAATGCAGGGCATGTGTTCAGGTTAGTGTTAGGGTTAAGGTTAAAGACAGAATTGGGACTAGGATTATGTCTAGGGGTAGAGTTAGACTTTGCATTAGGTTAAGGGTTATTGTTAGGGCTAGAGCTAGGTTTATGTTTAGGTCTAGGGCTAGAGTTAAGGCTACATTTAGGATTAGGTTTAGGTCTAGGGCTTGTGGTAGAGTCAGGTTTAGTATAAGTTTACTGGTAGGGCTAGTGTTAAGGTTTGGTCTAGGGTTAGAATCAGATTTATACCTAGGGTTAGTGTTATGGTCAGAATAAGGGTCAGGGTTAGGGTCAGGGTTTGGGATAGGTTAGAGCTAGAATGAGGGCTAGGTTTAGGACTATTAATAGGGTTAGGGTTTTGATTAGCCTAAGGATTAGGGATAGGTCTAGGGTTACCATTAGGGTTAGGGTTTTGCTTAGGTTTAGGGATAGAGTTAGAGCTAGTGTTAGGGGTAGGGTTAGGATTAGGGTTAGTGTTAAAGCTAGGTTTAGGGCTCAGATCATGCCTAGTTTTTGTATTAGCATTAGTGCTAGGGTTAGGGCAATGAATAATGTAAGAATCAGGATTACAATTTAGTCAGATTTAGGGTTAGTGTTTAAGATTAGTGTTTATGGTTAGGTTTAAGGTTAGGATTAATTTAGAGTTAGGGTTACTGTTAGGTAGGAGTCAGGTACAGGGTTAGTTTTAGGATGAGGACTCAAATTAGGGCTAGATTTACTGTTAGGGTTTGGTTTAAGTTAAGAGTGGTGTTTTAGAGCTAGGGTGAGTGTTAGGGTATAAGTCAGGGTCAGGGTTACTTTTAAGATGAGGGTTAGGACTCGAATTAGGTCTAGGATTTGTTCTAGGTGTAATTTAGGGTTTGTTTTAAGTTAAGGTTTAGGGTTATGTCAATTGCTCAGTTTTGTTTGAGTTCCAGGGCTAGGGTTAGCACTAGTTTTATGATGAGTATTAGGGTTAGGTCTACTGTTAGTGTTAGGCTTAGGATTATGGTTACAGTTATATTTAGAATTAGGCTTAGATCTAGGGATAGACTAGGACTTAGGATAGTGCAAGGGTTAGGGATAAGGTTAGGGCTAGGTTTAGAGTTACGGTAAGGTATAGGGTTAGAACTAGGACTAGGGCTAGTGTGAGAGTTAGAGTTTGTCTTAGGGCTAGGATTAGGGTTAGGGTTTGGATAAGGGTTAAGTTAAGGCCAGGATTAGGGCTAGAGTTAGTGTTCAGTTTAGGCCTAACAAAAGGGTATGGTTAGGTTTATGTTTAGGATAAGGGCTGGTGTTATAGCTAGGTTTATAGGTAGGGTTAGGGCTAGAGTAGGGATTGGGATAGGTGTAGAGTTAGGGTTATGATTCAGTCTAGGTTTAGGGCTAGGATTAGGGCTAGGTTTTTATTGTTTTTCTTTGTTGTTGTTTGTTTTATTAGGACTAGAATTAGGGCTAGGAATAATATCAGGGCTAGGGTTATGGTTAAAGATAATTTTAGGGTTAAGTTTAGGTCTACATCTAGTGTAAGGGTTAGGCTTAGCGTAAGGGTCAGGTTTAGAGCTAGGGAAAATTTTAAGGTTAGGGTCAAGGTTAAGGCTTTGCTTAAGTTAGGATTTAGGTTTAGGGCTCGAATTAGCATTAGGGTTAGAGTTAGGGTAATGATAGAGTTTAGTTTAGGTTCAGGTTAGGTTTAGGGTAATTGATAGGGTTAGCATTAGCAATAGGGTTAGGGTTAGGCTTAGGGTTAGCATTAGGGTAAGAGTTATGGGTTATGGTAGTGGGTCAGATTAGAGCTTAGGTTAGAACTAGGGTTAAGCTTAAGAATAGGTCTTGAGTTATGGTTAGGGTTAGGTTACCCTAAACCTAATGATAACCTTAGCTCTAACTTTAACTGTAAACCTAATCCTAGACCTAACCCTAAACCTAACCCCCAACATAGCCCTAACCCTTGGTCAAATCTTAAACTATACTCTAACTAAACCTAGCCCAAACCCTAACACTAACCCTAAACCTAAAACTATCCCTAACCCTAAATTCACATCTAATCCTATCCATTAACCTAACTTTAAAGGTAACCTTAGCCCTAACCCTGAAGCTGATCTTAAAAAACACCTAATTCTAAAGTTGATCCCTACCCTAAACCTAACCCTTATAAAAGACCTAGCCATGAAACTAACCCCATAACTACCCCTAGCCATAACCCTAAACCTGACATTATCCCTATCCCTAAAATTTGCCCTAAACCTAACAAAAGCCTTAGCCCTCATCCTAACACCAAATTCTAGTGTTAATCTTAACCCAATCCTAACCCTATCCCTAAACCTAATTCTAATCATCGCCCTAGCTCTAAACCTAGCTGTAACCTTATCTCTTCCCCTAAACCTAACCCTAAACATAGCCCTAAAATTAGGCCTAACCCTAACACTAATCCTAGACCTATTCCTAGGCCTTGTTTAGCCCTAACCCTAATTCTAACCCTAGCCTTAAGACTAAATCTAATTCTTGCCTAGTCCTATTTCTAGTTCTAACCCTATCCCTTACCATAACCTTAGCCTTAGCCCTAAAACATAACCGAGCTATAGCACTAACCCTAATCCTTAACTTAAACCAAATCCTAACCCTACATCTAGTCCTAAGCCTACCCCTAATTCAAGTCCTATCCCTAACCGAAAACTAACCCTGAAACTGAATCTGAACCTAACACTAATTGTAGCTCAAAACATCACTCTAAACTTAAACCTAATCCTAAAACTAGACTTAGTCCTAATTGTAATCCTAAAATAAGCCCCAATCATAACCCTAGTTCTTACATTAGCCATATCACTAACACTTGCCCTATGAAAACCCAAAACCTAGCCCTAATCTGGGCCAACACCCTAGATTTAACCCTATCTCTAACCCTAAATGTAGCTCTAACCCTTACCCTAAACCTAACCATAACGTAATTCCTTACACTAACCCTAAACCTAATCCTAACCAAAACCCTAGCCCTAACCCTAGCTCTAATCCTATCCAATACCTTAATCCAAACCCTAACCCTAATGCTGAACCTCAGCCTAACCCTAACACATTCCCTAACCCTAACCTACCCATTATCCTAAACATAACCCTAACCCTGAAGCTAACCTAATACTAGACCTAGACATAACAATAACCCTAAAACTTGCCCCCATTGTAACCCTAGTTCTTACATTAGCCATAGACCTAAACATAACACCAAACCTAGCCCTAATCTGAGCCTTAACACTACCTTTAACTCTAACCCTAGGCCTAGCCCTAAACCTCACCCTAATCCTAGCCCTAACCCTAGCCCTAACCCTAGCACTAACCCTGTCCCTTACCCTAAGCCAAACTCTAACCCTAAATATACCTAGTTTTAACCTAATCCTTAGCCTAACCCAAAACCTAACCCTATTACTAGTCCTAACACTAGTTCTCAATCTAGCTCTATCCATATCCAAAACCCTAAATCTAAACCTGACCCTTATTCTGACCCTAATACTAACCATAGGTCTAAACCTGACCCTAACCCTAACTGACCCCTAACATTGGTGCTACCTGTAACCCTATACCTATACCTAACACTAACACTAGACCTAGATCTACACCTAATTCTTCATCTAGCGATAACTTTAGCCCTAGCCCTAAACAAAAACCTAGCCCTAGCCCTAAAAAATAACCCTAAACCTCACCCAAACACTAAATCTACCCCTAGATCTAACCCTAGTCCTAATGCTGGACCTAATCATAAACCTAACCCTAACCCAAACACTGATCCTTACCCTAACACAAACCCTAGCTCAAAACCTTTTTCTAACAGAAAACCTAACCCTAAACTAGACCTAGCCATATCACTAATGCTAAAACCAGACATAACCATAAGCCAAAGCCTACCTCTAACTCTATACATTACTCTAACCATAACCATAACCCTAATGCTAAACCTAGCCTTAACCCTAACCCTGACTCTAACCCTAAACTTTTGCCTAGTGTAAATCTTAGCTCAATCCCAAACCCTTAAATATAACTTATGCTAACACTAACCCTTGGCCTAAACCTAACCCTCACCTTAACCCTAGCCCTAATCCTAACCTTAACCCTAGCCAAAACTCTAGCTCTAACCCTACCCATTACCCTAACCCTAAACCTAACCCTAATGATAACCCAAGCCCTAACCCTAAATCTACCCTAACCCTAACCCTAGACATAGCCAGACACCTAAACCTTGTCATAGACCTAACCCTAGCTCAGACCCTAAACATTAGACAAAACATAACACTGCACCTCTCCCTAACACTACCTTAAGCCAAAAACTAATACTAACCTTAACCCTAACCCAACATCAAACCCCTATCCAATACCCTAAACCTAATGATAACCCTAGCGCTAATCCTAACACTAACATTGACCCTAACCGTATCTATAACCTACACCTAACCCTAAACCTAACATTCTCCCTAGTGCTAACCCTAGCTCAAACCCTAAATCGTACCTTAAACCTAAACCTAATGCTGTCCCTGGGTGTAACCCTAACCCTAACCCTAACCCTAATATTAACCATAACCCTTGCCCTAACCCTAGTTCTAACACTCTCCATTACCCTAAACATAACCCTTACTCTAATGCTAACCCTAGGCCTAAACATAACCCTTTCACTAACTCTAACCCTATCTATTACCCTACACCTAACCTGAACCCTAAACCTAACCCTATCATACCATATCCCTAACCCTAATGCTAATTTGAGCCCTAATCCTAAACCCTAACCTAAACCAAAACCAAAACCTGATTCTAACCCTAATCATTCCCCCAGCTCTAAACCTAACCCTTATCCTAGACCTAGCCATAAATCTAACCCTCAATCTTTCCCTAACTGTAACCCTAGACCTGACACTAGCCCTAGACCTAATTCTTGCCATAACCCTAAAACAAACCCTAACCCTCATTCTAGCCCTAAACCTAGCCTTATTACTAACCCAAAACATAATCCTAGCCCTAACCATAATTCTAATCTTCGACCTAGCCCTAACACTAGAAATAACCCCATCCTTTCCCCTAAACCTAACTCTATCCCTAAACCTAAACCTAAGCCTATAACTAGGCCTAAACCTAGCACAAAGCCCAGACGTAATCTTAGCCTTAATTTAGCCCTAAACCTAACCTAACCCTAGCCCGAAGACTAACTCTAACTCTCACCCTAGTCCTATTCCTAGTTCAATCCCCAACCCTTACAATAACCCTAAAGCTTGCCCAAAACCTTAGCCCTAACCAAAGCTCTAGCCCTAATCCTACATCTAATCCTAACTCTAAATGTAACTCTAAACCTAAGCCTAAATCACTCACTAACACATTCTGTAACACTAACACGAATCCTAGAACTAGTCCTAACCTAACCCAAGCCCTACAACACAACAGAGCCATAGCCCTAACCCTAATATTTAACCTAAACCAAACCCTAAGCCTATACCTAGCCCTAAACTTAGCTCTAATTTGAGTCCTATCCCTAACCCTAGAACTAACCCTGACCCTTACTCTGACCCTACACTAACTCTAGTGCTAATCATCACCCAAAACCTAAACCGAACCCAAACACTAGACTTAGCCCTAACCCTAACCCTAAAACTACCCCTAATCATAACCCTACTTCTTACATAAGCTGTAGCCCAAACCCTAGAAGTACCCTAACCCAAACCTATCCTAATCAGAGCCCTAACACTAGCTTTAACACTAACAATAACTGTAAACCTAGATCTAACACCCTAAATCTAATGCTAACCCTAACCCTTGAAATAACCCAAAACCTAACACTAACCCTACTTCTAATCCTAAATATAACCCCAGCCCTAAACCTAGCTCTAATCCTATCATTACCTTAACCCTAACCTTAAACCTAATGCTAACCCTAGGATAACCCTATTCCTAAGTCTAAACCTATCCATTACACTAAAACTAACGTGAACACTAAACCTAACCATATCCATAAACCTAATCCTAACCCTAACTCTAACGCTAATTTGAGCCCTAACCTTAAACATTAACCTAATCCAACCCGGAACCCTGTACCTTACCCTAATAATGCCCCTAGCTCTAAACCTTACCCTAAACCTTAACCTAACCCTTACACTATACCTAGCCATAACCCTAACCCTCAAAGTATCTCTAACCATAATCCTAAAGTTAACCCCAGACATAACCCTAGCTCGAATCCTAACCATTAACCTAACCCTAAACTTTACCCTAATGATAACACTAGACCTAAAGCTAAACATACCTTAAACATAAACATAAACCTAACCCTAGATCTAGCAGTGAACCTAACCCTAAACCTAATCTAAGCTAGCTAAAATCCTAACCCTAACCCTGAACCTAACCAAAACTCTAACCTAAACATTTTCTTAACTCTAACCTGACATCTAAATCTATTACCCTAACCCTAATGATAACCCTAGACCTAACCCTAACCCTAACACTAACCATGACCATAACCCTAGCACTAACCTTACCCTAGCACTAACCCTAGCTCAATTTCTAAACCATTTCCAAAACATAATCCTAACACTAACCCTCGCCCTAACCCTGAACCTAACCCTAACTCTAGCCCTAATCCTAACCATAAACCTAGCCCTAACCCTAGTTCTAACCCTATAAATTACCCTAAAGATAACATAATGCTAATGCTAAATCTAGTCCTAACCCTAAACCTATCACAAACCAAAACCATATCTATTACTCTAAACCTAACCTGAACCCAAATCTTAACCCTATCCGTTACCCTAACCCTAACTCTAACATTAATGCTAATTGAGCCCTAAACCTAAACTTTATCCTAACCCAAACTCGAAGCCTGACCATGACCCTAATAATACACCTAGCTTTAAACCTGAACCTTTCCCTAAACGTAACACTTAAAGTTGATCTAGCCGTAAACGTAACCCTGAGACTCTCCCTAACGGTAAACCTAGACCTGACATGAGCCATAACCCTAATTGTTGCCCTAAACCTAACACAAAACCTATCCCTAATCCTAGTGTTAAACCTAGCCTTAATCCTAACCCAAACCATAACCCTAGCCCTAACTCTAAAGCTAATCATAAAACTAGCCCTATCCCTAACCATAGCACTAAAACAAAACTGAGCAACATGCCTAACACTAAACCGTAACTTAAACCAAACACTAGAACTACACCTAGAACTAACCCTAGCCTTAATTCAAGTCCTAATCCTAACCTTAAAAATAACCTGGAACCTGACTCATATCCTAATACTCATCCTAGCTCTAAACAGCACCCTAAAATTAAACCAAACCCTAGCAGTAACCCTAGCCCTAATTTGAGTCCTAACCCTAACCGTAAAATTAATTCTGACCTGACTCATATCCTAACACTACCTCTAGCTATAAATATCAATCTAACTTTAAACATAACCCTAACACTGACCTATCCCTTACCTAACCCTAAAATTAACCCTAATTGTAACCCTAGTTCTTACATTTGTCATTACCCTAACCCCAGTCTTAAACCTCACACAAGAACTAGCCCTAATATGAGCCCTAAACCTAGCTTTAACTCTAACCATAACCATAACCCTAGCCATAAGCCTATTCCTTACCCTAAGCAAAACCCTAAACTTAATGGTAACCCTAGACCTATTCCTAATTCTTAGGCTAAACAAATATTAAACTTATTAATAGTCCTAACCCTAGATCTAATTCTAGCTCTAACCCTATCCGAAACCCTAAACCTAACCCTGACACTTTTTGTGATTATAACAAAATCCAGAGGTCTAAAACTGACCATAACCCTAAACCAAATCCTAACACTAGCCCTACTGGTAACCTTATACCTAAACCTAACCCTACCATTATCCCTATATCTAAACCTAATTCAAAATCTAGCCTTAACTTTAGCTCTAGACCTAAACAAAAACGTAGCCTTAGCCCTCACAATAACCCATAAACTAACCCAAACACTACCTCTATATTTAGACATAAACCTGATCTAATTCTGGCCATAATCTTAACCCAAACACTGTCCCTTTCTGTAACACAAATCCTAGCTCTAAATTTTATGCTAACCCGAAATCTAGCCATAACCCTAACAATAGACCTATCCATAACCCTAACTCTAGGTCTTACATTACATATAGCCCTAATGTTAGCCCCAAACCTCACACAAAACCTAGTTCTAAGTGTAACATTAACCCTAACCCTAGACCTAACCCTAACCCTAACACTTGCCTTGACCCTAATCCTAGCTAAGACACTAACCCTTACCCAAATATAAATGTAGAACTAACCCTAATCCTAACCCTAACCCTAAACCTAGTCCTAATCCTAACCATAACCAAGGCCAAACCCTAGTTCTAACTCTATCCATTACTCTAAACATAACCCTAACCCTAAAGCTAAACCTAGCAATAAACTTAATCCTATCCCTAAACCTAGATGTCACACTAACCCTAACCATTGTCCTAGCCCTAACCATATCTCAAACCCTAAAACTTACCCTAAACCTAACACTAACACTAACCCTAGGCTTAAACGTAACCCTAATCCTAGCCCTAATTCTAACCCTAACCCTAGCCCTAAACCTATCCATTACCCTAAACATAAGCCTAATCCAAATGGTAACCCTAGGTCTAACTCTAAACCTATCTCTAACACTAACCCTATCCATTTCCTAAACCTACCCTGGCCACTAAACCTAACCTTATTAATTACTCTAACCCAATCCCTAACCCTAATGCTAAATCAAGCCCTAAACCTAAACCATAACCTAAACCAAACCCTAAACAAGACACTTACCCTAACAATACACCTAGGTTTTACCCAGACCCTTTCCCGAAACCTAACCCTTACAATAGACCTAGCCATAAACCTAACCTTAACACTAGCCCTAAGAGTAACCCAAACTGACATTAGCCATAGACCTAATTCTCGCCCTAAACCTAACACAAACCCAAGCCCTCAGCCTAGCTCTAAACCTAGCCTTCATCCTAACCTGAACCCTAACCCTAGCCCAATCCCTAATTTCAACCCTCGCCCTAGTTCTAAACCTAGGTTTAACCACATTACTTCCCCTAACCCTAACCCTAACCCTAATCCTAATCCAACACTGACACTAATGCTAACCCTAACCCTAACACTAACCCTAGATCTAATCCTAGCCCTAATTTAGTGCTAATTGTAACCCTAACTCTAACCCTACCTGTAAGACTAACTCTAGCTCTTGCCCTAGACCTATTTCTAGTACTAACTCTATCTGTTACCATAACCCTAACACTAGCCCTAACCTAAACTCTAAACATAGCACAAATCCTAACCATAGATCTAACCATAATTCTAAGTATAACACTAACCCTAAGCCTGAACCTCACCCTACCACTAGCCCTAACATTATCGCTAATCCTAAAACTAGTTCTAAACCTAGCTGTAGTTCTAAAACAAAACTGAGCCCTAACCCTAACCCTAACACTAACCTAACTGTAACCGGAGACCAGACATTAGACCTAGCCCTAATTCTTGCCCTAACCCTAACACAAAACCTAACCCTACACCTACCCATAACTCTAGCCTTATTTCTAGAATTATCTCTAACCCTAAAACTAACACTGGCCTTGACTCTGACCCTAACACTAACCCTATTTCAAATCATCACTCTAATCATAACCTAAACTTAGCACTAGACCTATCCCTAACTCTATCCCTAAAACTAGCCTTAATAGTAACCCTAGTTCTTATATTAGCCATAGCCTTACCCTAACCCTAACCTAACATAAAACCTAGCCCTAACCCTAAACCTAACACCAGCTTTATCCCTAACCCAACTCTAAACCTAATCCTAACCGTAGCCTTAATCCTAACCATAACCCTAGCCCTAACTCTAGCTCTAATCCTAAAAATTACCTTAACCCTAACCCTAACCCTAATACTAATCCTAGGATAACCCTAACTCTATCCATAACCCTAATCCTCTTCATTACCATATACCTAACCTGAATCCTAAACGTAACCATATCCATTAACCTAACCCTAAACATAATCCTAACCTAATTTGAGCCCTAACCCTAAACCTTAACCTAAACAAACCCTAACTGTTACACTGACCCTAATAACACCCGTATCTCCAATAGTGACCCTAACCCTCAACCTAAACCTTACATTATACATAGCCATAAACCTAATCCTGAAACTATCCCTAACCATAACCTTAGACCAAACATTAGTACTAGCCCAAATGTTAGCCCTTATGCTAAAAAAAAAGCCCTAATCCTGGCCTAAAAGCTAGCCTTAATCCGAACCCTAACCTTATTACTAGGCCTAACCCTAAAGTGAACCCTCACCCTAGCCCTTAACCTAGCTATAATATTATATCGTACCCTAACCCTAATTCTAACCCTAGCCCTAAACCAAGGCCTAGACCTAATACTAAACCTAGCTCTAATCCTAGACCTAATTTAGCCCTAAACTTAAATCTAATCATATCCCTAGCCATAAGACTAACTCTAACTCTTGCCCTAGCCCTAGCCCTAGTTCTAACATTATCCCTTACCATGACCCAAAGCCTAGCCCTAACCTTAACCCCAAACGTAGCCCTAGCCCTAAACCTAGATCTAACCCTCACTCTAAATCTAAACCTAACCTAAAACCTAAACCTCACCATAACACTAGCCCTAATCCTAATGCTAATTTGAAAACTATCCCTCACCATAGACATAGCATTCAAGAAAAAACTGAGCTAGAGCTCTAATCTAATCCTAAACGTTAACCTAAACCAAAACCTAACACCACACCTAGCCCTTATCCTAGCCCTAATTTGAGTCCTAGTCCTAATCCTAACATAAAACCTAGCCTTCATCTGAATCCTAACCCTAGCTTTTGCCTAACCCTAACACTAACCCTAACCCTAACCCTAGCACTAACCCTATCCCTTATCCTATGCCAACCCTCACCCTAATGCTACCCTAGTTCTAACCCTAATCCTTAGCCTACCCCAAACACTCACTCTTTTACTACTCCTAACCCTAGGCCTCATTCTACCTCTAACCCTAATCCAAAACCTAAGCCAATCCCTAACCCTTATTCTGACCCTAACACTAACCCTAGGTCTAAGCCTGACCCTAACCCTAACCCTAACCCTAACACTAGCCCTATGGGTAAACCTATACCTAAACCTAACCATAACATTAACACTAGACCTAAACTTAATCCTAAATATAGCCATAAATCTAGCCATAGCCCTAAACATATACCTAGTTCCAGCACTAACCATAACCATTAGTCTAATGCAATAACTAACAATACCCCTAGAATTAACCCTAGTAAAATTGTGCTCCTAAAAGTAAATCCAATATAACCTGAACACTGATCCTTACCCTAACATAAACCCTAGCTCTAAACCTTATCCTAACCCAAAACCTACCATAACACTAGACCTATCTATAACACTAAACTTACAACTAGCCATAAACATAATACTAGTTCTTACATTACCCATAGTCCTAACACTAGCCATTAACCTCCTCCCAAAACCTAGCCATAGATGTAGTACTAAAACTAGCTGTAACCCTAATCCTAACATTAGCCCTAGCCCTAACTCTCACACTTGCCTAGCCCTAACCTTAGCTCAAACTGTAACTCTTACCCGAAATGTAAACCTAACCCTAATCCTAACCCTAACACTTGCCCTAATCTTAACTGTAACCATAGCACAATTCCTACCTCAAAATCTATCCATTACCTTAAATATAACCCTAACACTAATGCTCACCCTAGCCCTAAATCTAACCCTAATTCTAACCATAGCCCTGACTGTAATGCTAAACCTCACCCTAGCCTTAACCATAAACACTTAACCTAAACCTAACCCTAACACTAACCTTAGGCCTAACCCTAACACTAGTCCTAATCCTAACTTTAACCCAATCCCTAACACTAGCACTAACACTATCAATTACCCTACACATAAGCCTATTGCAAATGCTAAGCCTAGGCCTAAAACCTAGCACTAACCCTAAAACTAACAATATACATTACTCTATACCTAACCTGAACCCTAAACCTAATCCTATTCATTACTCTAACCCTAACCCTAATACTAATTTGAGCCCTAACCCTAATCCTTAACCTAAAGTAAACCCTAACCCTGGAATTTGACCCTAATAACACACCCAGCTCTAAACCTGACCCGTACCCTAAACCTAACCCTTACACTAGACCTAGCCATAAACCTAACCCTAACCATAACCCTAGACCTGACATTAGTCCTAGCCCTAATTCTAGCCCTTACCCTAACACAAAAACCTAGCCCTCATCCTACCCTAAACCTAGCCTTAATCCTAATCCAAACCCTCACCCTGGCTCTATCCCTAATTTTAACGGTCGACTGAGCCCTGAACTTACTATAAGCCATCACATCCCCTAAAACTAACCCTAACAATTACACAAACACTAACCCTAGCCTTAACCACAGGCCTAACAAACACTAACTCTAACGCTAATCTTACCCTAATTTAGCCCTAACCCTAAACCCTACCCCTAACCCTAGTCCTAAGACTAACTCACTCTCACCCTAGCCCTATTTTTATTTCTAACCCTATCCGTTACCTTAGCCCTAACCTTAGCCCTCATCGTAGCCATAGACCTCACCCTAGATCTAAACCATAACTCTAAATCTAAACCTAAACTTAAGCCTAAACCTTACCCTACCACTAGCCCTAATACCATTGCTAATCCTAAAACTAGCCCTAACCCTAGTCCTAGCCCTAAAACAAAATCAAGCCATTGCTCCAACAAAAAACCTTAACCTAAACCAAACCCTAATCCTACAACTAGCAATAACCCTAGCTCTAATTCAAGTCCTAGGCCTAAACTAATCATAGCTCTAAATATTGCCCTAACCCTAAAGCTAATGCTGGCACTAGACCAGCCCAAATCCCATCCCTAAAACTAACCCTAATCATAAACATAGTTCTTACATTGGCCTGAGCCCTAACTCTAGCCTTAACCCTAACACAAAATAGCCCTAATCTGAGCCCTAACATTAGATTTAACACTAACCCTAACCCTATCCTAAACCTATCCCTAACCGTATCCCTTACCCTTAGCCAAACCATATCAATAATGCTAACCCTAGTCCTAATCCTAATCCTTAGCCTAACCCTATTTCTAGTCCTAACACAAGCACTCATTCTAGATCTAATTCTAACCCCAAACCTAACCCTAACCTTCACCCTCATTCTGACACTAACACTAATTATAGGTCTAAACCTTAACTAACCCTAAACCAAACCCTGAAACAAGACTTATAGTAACCTTATACCTAAACCTCACCCTAACACTAGCACAAAACCTAAACCAAATCCTAAATCTAAGCAATAACTCTAGCCCTAGACCTAAACAAAACTTAGTCCTAGCCCTAACAATAACCCTTAACCTAAAACAAACACTAACCCTACCCCTAAAACTAACCTTGTCCTAATTCTGGCTTTCACCCTAACCCTAACTCTAACCTGAACACTGACCTTGCCTTTAACAGTAAACCTATCTCTAAGCCTAACCAACATCTAAACCTAACACTAGACCTAGCCATAACTCTAACACTAATACTAGCCCTAATCATAAACCTATCTCTTATATTACCCATAGCCTTAACCCTAGATCTAAACCTAACACAAAACCTAGATCTTATCCTAGGCCTTAACCTAGCCATAGGCATAACCCTAACACAAACCATAGCCCTAACCCTACCCTAACCCTCGTCTTAGTTTGAACCCTGGCTCAAAACCTAATCCTTACCCTAAATATAAACCTACACCTATCCCTAAATCTAACTCTAACCCTAGCCCTAATCCTAACCTTAACTCTAGCACTAAACCTAGGTCTAAAGATACCCATTACCCTAAATATAACCCTAACTCTATTGATAACCCTAGGCCGAACCCTAATCCTAAACCTAACCAAAAAACTAATCCTAGACCTCACCCTAAACCTCACCCTCACTATAGACCTAACCCTAGCTCAAAACCTAACCTTTATCATAAAACTAACCATAACCTTAGCCCTAACCCTAAGCCTAAACCTCAATCTAACTCTAACCATAAACCTAAACCTACATCTAATACTATCCATTACCCTAACCCTAACACTACCCCTAAAAGATGACCATAGCCCTAATCCTAACCCTAACCCTAATCATACTGTAATCTTATCCCTAGACCTAACCCTAAACCTAACTCAAAACTCAACTCTTTCACTAAACATAACCCAAACCCTAACCCTGAATCTAACCCTAACCCTAACCCTAACTCAAGACTTATTTCTAACCATAAACCTAGCCCTAAGCTTATCTCTAACCCTATCCAATATCCTAACCATAACCCTGACCCTAATGCTAACTCTAACCTTATCAATTACCCTAAACCTAAACTGAACCCTTAACAAAAACCTATCATTACCTTAACCCTGACCCTAAAGCTAATTAGAGCCCTAACCCTAAACCCTAACCTCAAACAAACTCTAACCCTGAACCTTACCCTAATAATTTCCCTAGCTCTAAACCTGACCCTTACCCTAAACCTAACCATTACACTAGACCTAGCCATAAAACATTCTAAATCTATCCCCAACCGTAACTTTAGACCTGACATTAGCACTAGCCCTAATCCTAACTCTAACCCTAACACAAACCCCAGGACTTATTCTAGCCCTAAACCTAGCCTTAATCCTAACCCTGACCCTATCCTTAGGCCTAACTCTAACATTAACCCTAGCCCTAATCTTATCCATAACCTAGCCCTAAGCTTACCCCTAATTTACACCTATCCCTAACCTTAGCCCTAACCCTAGACCTAAGACTAACTCTAACTCTCACCCTTGCCCTATCCCTAGTTTTAAACCTATAACTTACCGGGAATAATAATCCTAGCCCTAACCCTAGCCGTATCCTTAGTCCTAGCCCTAACATAAATCTAACTCTAACTCTAAATCTAACTTTAACCCTAAGCCTAAACCTAAACCTAAAACTAGCCTAACCTTAATGCTAATCCTAAAACTAGGCCTAATCCTAGCCCTAGCCCTAAAACAAATCCCAGATATAGCACTAAATCTAACCTTTAACTTAAAGCAAACTCTAAGCCTAATCCTAAAGTTGGCTCTAATTAGAGTTTTAAGCTGAACCAAAAACTAACCCTGACCCTGAATCCGACCATAACACTAACCCTACCTCTAAAGATCACCCTAACCCTAAACCTAAACCTAACACTAGACCTAGCCCCAACTCTAAACCTAAATTTAGCTTTAAATGTAACCCTGGTACTTACAATAGCTGTAACCTAAACCTAGCACTAACTTAACAAAAAAACTAGCCCTAGTTCAAGACCTAACCCAAGCTTTTACCCTAACACTAACCCTAACCCTAGTCCTAATCAGAACCATAACCCTAGCCCTAACCCTAGCTCTAACCCTATCTATCGCCATAACTATAACCCTAACACTAATGATAACCTTAGGCCTAAACCTAACCCTATCCCTAATCCTAACCCTATCCATTACCCTAAACCAAACCTAAACCCTAAACCTCACCTATCATTAACCTAACCCTAATCTTAAGCTAATTCAAGCCCTAAATTTATACCATAGCCTATCCCAAACCCTAACCAAGGCCCTAATCCTAATAATACCCCTAGCTCTAAACCTTACCTAAAACTAAACATAGCCCTTACACTACCTATATCCATAAGCCTCACCCTAATTCTATCTTTAACCATAACCCTAAACCTGATATTAATCCTAGCCCTAATCCTAGCCCTACCCTAAAACAAAACCTAGCCCTCATCCTAGACCTAATACCAGCCTTAATCATAACCCTAACCCTAACCATAGGGCTAACCCTAATTCTAACCCTCACCCAACATCTAAACCTAGCTACAATGCCAATCCTTACCCTAAACTTAACCCTAACCCTAAACCTAATGCTAGGCCTAAGCTGAACAATAACCCTAGCCCTAATTCTAGCCCTAATTTAACCCTGTCCCTAACCCTAACCCTACCCTAAGACTAACTCTAAATTTCACACTAGCCCTATCCCTAGTTCTAACCCTATCTATTACCATAACCATAAACCTAGCTCTAACCCTAGCCATAAACCTTGCCCTTTCCTTATTCCTAGCCATAACCATAGATATATCCCTAACTCTAAATCTAACACTAACCTTAAGCCTAAGCCTAACATAAACACTAGACCTAACCCTAACACTACTCATAAAACTAGCCCTAATCCTGACCCTAGAAGTAAATCAAAACCAAGCAATATCCCTAATACTAAACCTTAACTGAAATCAAATCCTAATACTACACCTAGACTTAACCCTACCCCTAATTCGAGTCCAACCTTAACCTGAATACTAACCTTGACTCTGACTCATATCCTAACACTCACCCTAGCTCTAAACAGCATCCTAACCTTAAACCAAACACTTACAGAAATGCTAGCCATAATTTGAGTCCTAACCTTAACCTTAAAACTAACCCTGACCCTGACTACTAACCTAACACTACCACTAGCTCTAAATATCACCCTAGCCTTAAACATAATCCTAACACTAGAGGTCTAACTCGTAACCATAACCCTAAAATTAACCCTAATTGTAACCCTAGTTCTTATATTAGCTGTTACTCTAACCCTAGCCCTAATCCAAACACAAAAACTAGCCCTACTCTGAGTTCTAAACCTAGCTTTCACCCTAACCCTAGCCCTAAACTTAGCTCTACCTCTATCCCTTACCCTAAACCAAACCCTAACTCTAATTCTAATCTTAATTCTAACCCTAACACTTAACCTAACCCCAAAATTACTCCTATTACTAGTCCTAACTCTAGCCCTCATTCTAGCTCTAACCATAACCCAAACCCTAACCCTAACCCTGAACCTTATTCTGACCCTAACACTAATCATAGGTCTAAACCTGAACCTAACCCTAAACCAAACTCTAACACTAGCCCTAGACCTAAACCTAATCCTAAATCTAGCCATAACTCTAGCCCTAGACCTAAAGAAAAAACCTAGACCTGGCCCTAATAACAACCCTTAGCCTAAGTCAAACACTAACTCTTCCCCTAGACCTAACCCTAGTCCTAATTCTGGCTTTAATTCTAACCATAATCCTAATCTGAACACTGACCATGACATTAACCCTAGCTCTAAACATCACCCTAGCCCTGAAACTATACCTAGCCGTAACATTAACCCTAAAACTAGCCCTAATCATAACACGATCTTAATTTAGCCATAGCCCTAACCTATTGCAAAACTTAGCCCTAATTCAATCCCTACCCTATCTTTCACTCTAAAGCTAACCCTAATGCTAATCATAGCCCTAACCCTAAGCCTAAGCCTAACCTTAGATCCAATCCTAAGCATAAACCTAGCCCTAACCCTAGCTCTAACGCTATGCATTTCCCTAAGGATAACCCTAACCCTTATGCTAACCCTAGGCCAAACCCTAATCCTATGCCCATCCCTAACCCTATCTATTACCCTACACCTAACTTGAACCCTAAACCTAAAACTATTGTTAACCTATCAGTAAACCTAATGTTAATTCAAGCCCTAAAAATAAACCATAACCTAACCTAAACCCTTACCCTGAACCTAATAATACCCCTAGCTCTAAACCTGACCCTAACCATAAACCTAACCCTTACAATAGACCTAGATATAAACCAACACTAAAACTATCCCTAACTCTAACCGTAGACCTGATATTAGCCCTAGCTCTAATCCTAGTCCTAACCCTAACACAAACCTTAACCCACATCCTAGACATAATCCTCGCCTTCATCATAACCCTAACCCTAACCCTAACCCTAACCTTCACCCTACACTAAAACTAGGTATAAACTCATCCCTTATCCTAAACCTAACCTTAATCCAAACCCTAACACTAAACCTAGCCCTAACCCTCGGCCTAACTCTAACATTAACACTTGCCATAATCCCAGACCTAACTTAGCCCTATCCCTAACACTAAACATAACCCTAGCCCTAAGACTAACTATAACTCTTATTTTAGACTTATAGGGTAGTTCTAACATTTTCCCTTACAATTAGCCTAAACCTAGACCTAATCTTAGCCCTAACTCTAGCCCTAGCCCTAAAACAAAACCGAGTTATAGCCCTAATCTTAACCCTTAACCTAAACCAAACCCTAACCTTACAACTACCCTAACCCTATCCATAACCCTATCCCTAATTCTAGTCCTAACCTGAAAACTAACCCTCACCCTGACTCTGACCCTAACATTAAACCTAGCTCTAAAATCATTGTAACCGTAAATCTAACCCTAACACTAGACCTAGCCTTAACCCTAACCTTATAGCCAGTGCTAATCATAACCTTACTTTGTACATTAGCCATAGTCTTAACCCTAGCCCTAACCCTAACTGAAAACCTAGCCTTAATCAGAGTCCTTATCCTAGCTTTAACCCTTAACTTAAACCTAACACTAACCCAAACAAAATCCCTAATTCTATACATAACCCTAGACCTAAAGTTAGGTCTAACTCTATCCAATACCCTAATGATAAACCTAACCCTTATGCTAACCATAGGCCTAACCCTAACCCTACCCATTACACTAAACCACAACTAAACCCTAAACCTAACCCTGTCATTACCCTAACACTAAATCTAATGCTAATTTGAGCCCTAAACGTAAACACTAACCTAACCCAAACCCTAACCTTGATTCTGACCCTAATAATATCCTTAGCTCTAAAACTGACGCTTACCCTAAACCTAACCCTTACACTGAACCAAGCCATAAACCTAACACTAAATGTATCCCTAATTGCAAAACTAGACCTGACATTAGACCTAGACCTAATACTAGCCCTAAACATTATACAAACACTAGCCCTCATCCTAGCCCTAAACCCTAGCCTTTATCATAACCTTAACCATAACCCTGGGCCTAACCCTAATCCTAACCCAAGCCCTCAATATTGCTATAACCCATTCCTTTAAACTAAACATAACCCTAACTCTAACCCAAAACCTAGGCCTAAACCTAACACTAACCCTAGCCCTAATTTAGCCCTATCCCTAACCATAACCCTAAACCTAGGATAAGATGAGCTAACTCTGACACTAGCCCTATCACTAGTTCTAACCCTATTGCTTACCATAAACATAACCCTAGCCCTAACCATTGTCCTAACAATTGCCCTATACTTAGCCCTAGCACTAACCTTAGATCAACACCTATCTCTAAATCTAACCCAAATCTGAAGCCTAAACCTAACCTAAACACTATCCCTAAGCCTAACACTAATCCTAAAACTAGCCCTAACCCTAGCCCTAGCCTAAAACAAAACTGAGCAATAGCTCTAACACTAATCCTTAAACTAAACGAAACCCTAACTATACACCTACCCCAACCCTAGACCTAATTTGAGTTTTAATCAAACCTTAAAACTAACTCTGACCCTGACTCAGACACTAATATTAACCCTAGCTCTAAACATCACCCTGACCTTAAACCTAACCCTAACACTCAATCTAGCCCTAACCTTAACCGTAAAATTAGCCATAAATGTAACTCTAGTACTTACATTAACCATAACCCTAATCCTAGCACTAACTTAACCTGAAACCTAGCTATAATCTGAGCCCTATCCTGAGCTTTAAACCTAACCCAAGCCCTAATCATAACCCTAGACCTAATCATAACCATAACCCTAGCCCCAACCCTAGTTTAACCCTATCCATTATCATAAACCTAACCCTAACCCTAATGCTAACCCTAGGTCTAAACCTAAAGCTATCTCTAATCCTATTTCTATCCATAACCCTAAACCTAACCTGGGCCCTAATACTGACCCTATCATTACTCTCACCCTAAACCTAACGCTAATTCAATCCCTAACTTTAGACCTTAACCTATCCCAAACCTTAACCTAGACCTTGTCCATAAAAATACCCCTAGCCCTAATCCTGGCCCTACCCCTAAACCTAACCCCTACACTAGACGTAGCCATAATTCTAAACATAAAATTATCTTTAAACATAATTCTAGACCTGAAATTAGCCGTACCCCAAATCCTAGCCCTAAATCTAAACCAAACACTAGCCCTCATCCCAGCATTAAACCTAGCCTTAATCATAACCCTAACCATATCCCAAGTTCTAACCCTAATTCTAAATATCACCCTACCACTAAACCTAGCTATAACATTCTCTCTTTAACTAAACTTAATACTAACTCAGACCCTACTCTATATTTAAGCTGAACACTAATCATAGATCTAATCCTAGCCCTAATTTATCCATTTCCCTAACCCAAGCCCTAAGACTAACTCTAAATCACACTAGCTCTATCCCTAGTTCTAATCCTATTACATACCATAATCTGACTCTAGCCCTAACCCTTGCCCTGACCTCAGTCCTAACCCTAAACCTAGATGTAACCCTAACTCTAAATCTAACCTTAAACCTAAGCTTAAGCCTAACACTAACATTAGCCCTAACCATAACACTAATCATAAAATTAGCACTAACCCTAACCCTAGAAGTAAAACAAAACCAAGCAATAGCCCTAACCCTAAACATTAACATAAGACACAGTAACACTACAACTAGACCTAACCCTAGCCCTAAATTCGATTCCTAAACCAAACCTTAAAAGTAACCCTGACACAGACTCGTATCCTAATGCTCACCCTATCTGTAGACCCCATCCTAAACTTAAACAAAATCCTAACAGTAACCCTATCGCTATTTCGAGTCCTAAACCTAACCCTGACCATGATTCATATCCTAACACTAACCCTAGCTCTAAATATCATCCTAACCTTAAACCTAACCCTAACACTAGACCTACCCCTAAAACTAACCCTAATTGTAACCCTAGTTCTAACATTAGCAAATGCCCAAACCCTAGCCCTAACCCTTCCACAAAACAAGCCCTAATCCAACCTCTAAACCTAGCTTTAAACCTAATCCTAACTGTAACCCTAACCCTAGCTCTAACCTTATCCCTTACCCTAAGCAAAACCCTAACCCTAATGGTAACCGTAGACCTATCCCTAATCCTTAGGCTAACCGAAATCATAACCCCATTAGAAGTTCTAAACTTAGGACTCATTTTAGCTCTAATCCTATCCCAAACTCTAACGCTAACCCTGACACTTATTCTGACCCTAACGCTAAACTTAGGTCTAAACCTGACTCTAACCCTAGACCAAACTCTAACACTGGCACTACCGATAAACTAATTCCTAAACCTAACTCTACCACTAGCCTTAGATCTAAATCTAATCCTAAATCTAGCCTTAACTCTAGACCTAGACCTAAACAAAAACCTAGTCCTAGCCCTAACAATAACCCTTACCCTAACCCAAACACTACCCCTACACCTAGACCTAAACCTAGTCCTAATTCTGGCTATAACCCTAACTCTAACTCTAACTCTAACCTGAACACTGACCAGCCTTTAACAGTAAACCTACCTCTAAACCTGACCCTAACCGAAAATATAAACCTAACACTAGACCTAGCCATAACCCTAACCCTAAAACTAGCCCTACTCATATCCCTAGTTCTTACATTACTCACAGCCCTAACCCTAGGCCTAAACCTAACACAAAACCTACAGCTAATCCTGGTCTTAACCTAGCCCTAAGCATAACCCTAACCCTAACCCTAGCCCTAATCCTAATTTAACCCTAGCCTTACTCCCAACCCGAGCTCAAAGCCTAACACTTACCATAAACATAAACCTAGAAATATCCATAAATCTAACCCTAACCCTAGCCCTAATCCTAACCTTAACCCTAGCCCTAACCCTGGCTCTAAATCTACAAAATACACTAAACCTAACCCTAAACCTATTGGTAACCCTAGCCTTAACCCTAACCATAACCCTAACCAGAAAACTAAACCTAGACCTAACCCTAAAACTAACACTCGCTATAACCCTAACCCTAGCTCAAAACCTAACCCTTACCATAAACCTAAACATAACCATAGCCCTAACCTTAAACCTAAACTTAAATCTAACCCTAACCCTAATGATAATCCTAGCCCTAACCCTAACTCTAACCCTAAAACTACCGTAATTCTATCCCAAAGCTGAAGCATTCAAAAACATATTTATCCGAAAGTACTGTTGGAGACAACAGGGAAATATACATGTACTGAAATACCCCCCCAAATTATTTGGTCAGATTTCTTTGATACTGCACAGGATTCATCTGTTAGCTTGCCTCACTAGGCTCACTTAATTTGGGACTTCTATAATAACAGTTTCTCTAAACAGATTAGGGTTTTTTTATGTTTAGGGTAAGGGCTATGTTTAAACCTAGCATTAGGGTTAGAGTCATGTATCTTTGATACTGGGCAGGATTTATATTTTACCTAGCCTCACAATGTTCCTTGGTTTGGGCCTTCTCGGTTCAATGGTTTGCTGTCAGGAACAGTTTGTATTTTAAGGTTTCACTTAATTTTGAACTATTTTGTTGAAGAGAAATGGAGCATGAAATCAAACAGGGTTGGTGCTAGCTGCTTGAAACTGCACACAATCAATTCTCTGTGGGCACTCTCTGGTTTGTTCCTTTTGAATGTTGCCCCCTTCAGCTGAAACATGCAAAGCAACTTTATTTCAGAGCACTTTTGGAGAAATAAAGGAAATATGCATATACTGAAACACTTCCCCCAATTATTTGCTTAGATTTCTTTGATATTGTGAAGGATTCATCTGTTAGCTTTCCCCACTAGGCTCCATTAGTTTGGGACTTCTATGATCAAAGGTTCTCTAAACAGGCTAGGGTGAGCTGTAGGGTTAGGAATAAGGATAGATCTAGTGTTAGGTTTACAGTAGTTCAAATTTCTTTGATACTAGGCAGGATTTATCTTTTACCTATCCTTAATATCTTCCTCTGGTTTGGGCCTTCTATGTTCACTGGTTTGCTTCAGTATTTCAGTTTTTTTTTTTTTTTTTTTTTTTTTTTTTTAAGATTTCACTTCATTTTGACCTATATGAGTAAATGGAAATGGAGCTGGAAATCTAGTTTCAAGCTAGCTGCTTGAAACTTCACACCCTCAATCAGTTCTCTGTGAGGACACTCTGGTTTTATCCTTGTGAAAGTATCCCAAATATGAGGCATGCAAAAACAACACTATGCGAGGGCATTTTAGGAGATGACAGGAAAAAATGCATGTACTGAACTACCTCCCACAATCATTTGGTCAGAATTCTTTCATACTGGGCAGGGTTCATCTGTTAGCTTGCCCCACTAGGCTCCTCATCTTTGAGACTTCTATGATCAAAGGTTCTCTAAAGAGGTTAGGTTAGAGTTAGGTCTAGTGTCAGGGTTTGAGTTTGTCTTGTTCAATTTTTTTTGATACTGGGCAGGATACATTTTTACCTAGCTTTACTATGTTCCCCAGATTTCGGCCTTCTCAGTTCAATTCTTTGCTGACAGGAACAATTTGTATTTGTATAAAGTTAGGGTTAAGGATTGGGTTAGGGTTAGAGTTTAGTTTAGCCCTAAACTTTACCCTAACTCTAGCCAGAATTCTAACCATAACCCTAGCCCTATCACTAGCTGTAACCCTATCCATTACCCTAATTATAACCATAACTCTAATGGTAACCCTAGGCCTAACCCTAAACTTATCCCTAACCCTAACCAATTTCATTAACCAAAACCTAACCTGAATTCTAAACCTAACCCTATCATTGCCCCCTAACTCTAACCTTAATGCTAATTCAAGCCCTAACCCTAAACTTTAACCCAACCCAAATTCTAACTCTGCCCCTCCCCATGATAATATACCTAGCTCCAATCCTGACCCTATCCCTAAACCTAACCCTTACACTATACGTAGCCATAAACCTAACCCTAAAACTATCCCTAGCCATAATCCTAGACCTGACATTTGCCCTAGCCATAATTCTAGCCATAAACTTAACACAAAACAAACCCATAACCCTAATCCTAACCCTAGCCATAATCCTATCCATAACCCTAGACATAAATTTAGCTCTAACCCTATCAATTACCCTAAACATAACCCTAATTATAATGCTAACCCTAGGCCTAAATCTAACCCTATCCCTAACTGTAACCCTATCCATTATGCTAAATATAACCTGAACACTAAACCAAACCCTATCATTACCCTAATCCAAATCCTTCTAATTCGAAGTCTACCCTAAACCCTAACCTAAACAAAACCCTAAACCTGACCTTGACCCTAATAATACACCTAGCTCTACATTTGACAACTATCTAAAAACCTAACACTTACACTAAACATAGCCATAAACCTAATCCTAAAACTATCTCTAACCATAACCCTAGACCTGACATTGACTCTAACACTAATCCTAGCACTAACCCTAACACAAACCCTATCCCTCATCCTAGCCCTAAACCTAGCCTTAATCATAACTCTAATGAACCCCTAGCCCTAAACCCTAGCCTTTATCATAACCTTAACCATAACCCTGGTCCTAACCCTAATACTAACCCAAGCCCTCAATCTTGCTATAACCCATTCCTTTAAACTAAACATAACCCTAACTCTAACCCTAAACCTAGGCCTAAACCTAACACTAACCCTAGCCCTGACACTTATTCTGACCCTAACACTAATCTCAGTTATAAACCTGACCCTAATCCAAAACCGAACCCTAACATTAGACCTACCAGTAATCATATACTTAATCCTAAACCTAACACTAGCCCTAGACTTAAACCTAATCCTTAATCTAGCCATATCTCTAGCCCTAGAGCTGAACACCAACCTACCCCTAGGCCTAACAATAACCCTTAACCTAACCCAAACACTAACCCTACACCTAGACCTAACCCTAGTCCTAATTCTGGCACTAAACCCAACACTAACTCTAACCTGAACACTGGCCCTGACCCTAACATAATCCTAGCTCCAAAGCTCACACTAAACAAAAATCTCATTCTAACACTAGACCTAGCCATAACCCTAACCCTAAAACTAGAGCTAATCATAACCCTAGCTCTTACATTACCCATGGCCCTAACCCTAGGCCTAAAGTAACACAAAACCTAGACCGAATTTTAGGCCTGAACATAGCCCTAAGTGAAACCCTAAACCTAAGCCTAGCCCTAACCCTTACCCTAAGCCTCACTTTAGACACAACCCTAGCTCAAAGCCTAACCTTTATCCTTAACATAACCCTAGCCCTGTCCCAAAACCAAACCTAACACTAGGCCTAATCCTAAGATTAATCATAGCCCTAACCATAGCTCTAATTATATCAACTACCCTAATCCTAGCCCTAATCCTAATGTTAACCCTAGCCATAACCCTAGCTCTAATTCTATCCATTACCCTAACCATGATCCTAATCCTAATGCTAACCCTAGGCTTAACCCTAACCCTATCACAATCCCTAAACCATTCCATTGCCCTAAAACTAACTTGAACCCTAAACCTAAGCCTATTCATTACTCTAACCCTAACTCTAACCCTAATGCTAATTCAAGCCCTAAACCTAAACCTTAACCTAAACCAAACCTTAAGCTGTACAGTTACCCTATTAATACACATAGCTGTAAACTTGACCCTTACCCTAAATCTAACCATTAAACGAGACCTAATCATAAACCTAAACTGAAACGTATCTCTAACTGTAACCCTAGACCTGACATTAGCCCTAGCCCTAATCCTAGCCCTAACCCTAACATGAACACTAGCTCTCATCCTAGCCCAAAACCTAGCCTTAATCATATACCAAACCCTAATTCTAACCCTTTTCCTAGCCCTAAACCTAGTTATAACCCCATTGTTTACCCTAAACCTCACCCTAACCCTAACACTAAACCTAGCCCTAACCTTAACCCTAGGACTAACCCTAACACAAAGCCTAGCTCAAATCCTAAACCTAACCCTAATCCTAGCTTTAAGACTAAGTATAACTGTTGCTCTAGACCTAACCCTAATTTTAACCCTGTCACTTACTGTAACCTTATTCTTAGACATAGCCTAGAATAACACTAGCCCTAAACTTACACCTTCCCCTAACCCTAGATCTAAACCTAACTGTAAATCTAACCCTAATTCTACATCTAAACCTAATACTAACACTAGCCCTAATCCTAACACTAATCCTAAAACTAGCCCTAAACATAGGCTTAGCCCTAAAACAAACCTGAGCCATTACACTAACCCTAAACTTTTACCTAAACCAAGCAATAACCTTATATCTAGCCCTAAGCCTAGCCCTAATTTGAGTCCTAATCTTAACCCTAAATCTACTCCTAAACCTGTCTCTGACATTAACACTGACCCTACCTCTAAACATCACCTTAAAACTAAACCTTAACCTAACACTAGACCTGGTCATAACTCTAATTCTAAAATCAGTTCTAATCATAACCCTAGATCATATATTAGCCATAAACTTAAAACTAATGCTTACCAAAACTAGCCAAATTCTGATAACTAACCCTAGCTTTCACCCTAACCCTAACCCTAACATAGTCATAACCCTAACCTGAACCCTAGCTCTAACCCTAGCTCTAACCTTATACTTTTCCATAGTCAAACCCCAACCATAATGCTAACCCTAGTCCTAAAACTAATCCTTAGTCTAACCCAAACCCTAACCCTATAACTAGTCCTAACCCTAGCCCTCATTCTTGTTATAACCATAACCCAAATTCTAACCCCAACCCTCACCCTTATTCTGATCCTGAACCTAAACCAAACCCTAACACTAGCCCTACCATAACCGTATATCTAAATCTAACCCTAACACTAGCCCTAGAATAAACCTAATCATAAATCTAGCCATATCTTTAACCAAGACCTAAACACAAAACTAGCCCTAGCTCTAATGATAACCCTTAGCCAAAGCCAAACACTAACCTTACCTCTAGACCTAACCGATCCTAATTCTGGCTCTAGCCGTAAACCTAACCCTAATCCAAACACAGACCCTGACACTAACACTAACTCTAGCTATAAAACTGACCCTAACCAAAACCTATACCTAACACTAGACCTAGCCATAACTGTAAACATAACCCTTACATTACCATAGCACTAAAAGTAGCTCTAAACCTAACACAAAACCTAGCCATAATCCTAGGCCTAAATCTAGCCCAAAGCGTAACCCTAACCCTAACCTAACCTTATCCCTTACCTTATGTCTAACTTTCATGCTAACCTTAACCCTCGCCTTAAACCTAACCAAAGATAAAACCCAAAACCGAACCCTAAACATAACCCTAGCCTAGCCTTAAACCTAATGCTAACCCTAGCCCTAATCATAATGTTAACACTAGCACTCCTACTATCTCTAAAATTATCCATTACCCTAAACCGAACTTTAACCCTAATGATAACCCTAGCTCTAATCCTAATTGTAAACCTAATCCTAGACCTAACCCTAAAACTAACCCTCATCATAGCCTTAACCCTAGGTAAAACCCTAACCCTGTCTCTAACACTAACCCTAGCCCAAACCCTAACACTAACCCTAAACTTAAAACTATTCTTTACCCTAACCTGACATCTAACCCTATATATTTCCCTAACTCAAAAGATAATCTTAGCCCTAACCTTAACACTAACCCTAAACCTAAAGCTACCACTAACCCTAATCCGACATCTAACCCTATCCATTAACCTAATTCTAAAGATAACCTTAGCTCTAACCCTAAAACTAACACTAAGCTTAACCGTAAATCTAACCCCAGACATAATCCAAAACTTAACACTCACCCTAGCAATAACCCTAGCTCAAAACCTAACCTGTACCCTAAACCTAATCCAAACCCTAACCCTAGCCCTATCCCTAACTATAACTCTAGCCCTAATAGTATTCTAAACCCTAGCCCTAACACTAGCTCTAATGCTATTCATTACCCTAACAATATCCTTAACCTAAATGCTAACCCTAGGCCTAACCCTAATCCCACCAATTATTCTAATCTTACCCTGAATCCTAAACACAAACCTACCCATAAACCTAACCCTAATTCTAACCCTAACACTAATTTGAGCCTTAACCCTAATATTTAACCTAACACAAACCTGAAACCTGAACCTGCCCCTAAAAACACACCTTACTCTTAACCTGGGCCTTACCCTAAACCTAATATTAGACCTAGCCATGAACCTAACCCAATAACTATCCCTAGCTCTAACCCTAAACCTGACATTAACCCTATACCTAAAACTTGCCCTATCCCTAACACAAACCCTAGCCCTCATCCTAACCCCAAATCTAGCCTTAATTCTAACACAAACCTAACCCTAGACCTAAACCTAATTCTAATCATCACCCTAACCCTAAACCTAGCTATAACCCCATCCCTTCTCCTAAACTTATTAGTAAACCTAATCTTAAACATAGCCCTTACCCTAGGCCTAACCCTAACACCAATCCTAGACATATTCCTAGCCCTAATTTAGCCCTAAACTTAACACTAACCCTAGCCTTAATACTAACTCTAACTATCGCCCTAGCTCTATTCCTACTTCTAACCCTATCCCTTACCATAACCCCAAAACTAGACATAACCTTAGCCCTAACCCTAGCCATAGCCCTAGCCCTAGAATTAACCATAACTCGAAATGTACCCCTAAGCCTATACTCACCATATCACTAGCAATAACACTAACATTAATCGTAAAACTACCCTTAACTTTAGCCTTAGCCCTAAAACATAATGAGCCATAGAACTAACCTTAAACCTTAACCTAAACCAAATCCTAACCCTACATTTAGCCCTAAGCCTACCCATATTTTTAGTCCTATCCCCAATCCTAAAACTAACCCTGACCCTGTCTCTGAACCTAACACTAACCCTAGCTCAAAATATCACCCTGAACTTAAACCTAACCATAAAACTAGACTTAGCCAGAACCGTAACCATAAAATTAGCCTTAATCATAACCCTAGTTCTTACATTAGCTGTATCCCTAACACTATCCCTAATGTAACCCAAAATCTAGCCCTAATGCGAGCCCCAACCCTAGCATTAACCCTAACTCTAAACCTCAACCAAGTCCTAATGCTTACCCTAAACCTAACCCTAACTTTAATCCTTGCAATAACCCTGAAACTAACACTAACCCTAACACTAACACTAACCATAAACCTAGCCCTAACCCTAGCTCTATCCCTATCCATTACCCTAACCCTAACCATAATCCTAACCCTAATTCTAACCCTCGGCCTAACCCTAACACATTCACTAATCCTAAACTATCCATTACCCTAAACATAACCCTAACACTAAACCTAACCAAACATTAAACCTAGATGAAACACTAACCCTAAAACTAGCCCTAATTGTAACCCTAGTTCTTACATTAGCCATAGCCCTAAAGCTAACACCAAACATAGCCTAGCCCTAATCCAAGCTCTAACCCTAGCTTTAACTCTAACCCTAAACCTAATCCTAGCCCTAACCCTAACCCTAACCTTAGCCCTAACACTAATGCTAACCCTATCCCTTAAATCTGATGTTATCCTC